>NC_090870.1:45950313-45972813 GCF_036669935.1 Montipora foliosa
TAAGAAACTGGATATAGATCCACAGCCAGTTTTTGTCAGCCGCAAGCTCGAGGATGTCCTTAAATTCCGTGAGCCCAAACCATCATTAGTCAGCCAACAACTAGTCGTCTATAAATTTCAATGTGACTCGTGTGATGCGAGCTATGTTGGCTATACAGCTCGTCACTTGCATCAACGAATTAAGGGACATAGATATTTAGCTATCGGGAGGCATTGCCTAGCAGATCATGGCCAAACAACAGCACCCCCAGCGGCGAGTTTTAGTGTCATAAAGAAATGCGCATCGAAATTTGACTGCTTAATTCATGAGATGTTCTACATCGAAGAATTGAAACATTTCTTAATGTGCAGTCAAACTCTGTCAGGGCAAATTTCACATTTATTGTTAGCGTACTATTGTATATATTGTTCTATTGTTCTATTGTTCTTGTACTATAAGTTATGCTTCATCCGATTAAAATGTGCCTGACGATGACATCGGACGATGTCGAAACGTTGTCAAAATGAATCTAGTTGCGTTTGTCTTTTTAATCAAGCTCTTATCTTGTCGCCGGAATACATACAGTACAAATTAAAATTAAATCAGTCATTGTCCCATTCAAAAAGTAACTTGGAGATGACAACCGAATTGTATTGTAATCTAAAACAGGTAGGTTAAACAGACGCGTATTCACTGTACACAGGTTCAGCATTATTATTTAAAATTCCTGGGGTCACGGTACGTCGACTCTCTGTGAGCCGGACACCTCTCTAAGACGGACAGCTGAGGCCGGTCCCGATGGTGTCCGTCTTAGAGAGAGTTGACTGTATAATTACTTTATTTCATTTTAATAGTACTCATATTTATTCTTCACTGAAGACTACCGGAATACTCAAAGAAGAATGTTCTTTATTAAGAAAATAACACAAACAGCGGTGATAAACATAGTATTCCAACGCATTTTTATATAGAACTTGACGTTTCGTATGCTAGTGAGCGTTACAATTTTTAAAAACTATATATGTATGTTTGTGTTATTTTCTTAATCAAGCTACGATGGCCTAAGAACAAGAGTTTATACGATACAGTTTATAGAATGTTCTTTCTTTTACTCAGTAGAACCAAAAATATTGTTTTCCTTAGCTACCAAACCATTTCTAGTTTTTTTTTAAACCAAATGCACTGTAAAGATAGTTAAAAATTCAACTTGTCCGCTGACAAACAAGTTTAATTTAGTACTTAGATTTCCCACGGTCCAAATCTGCAGTTAGGTCTGGGTGCAAGAAAGGCGGAACATTTGGTCGATATTCGCATTGCCTTGTGGTTTTCCGTTACGTCATATCCCTGAAGCACATTGCGAGGGGGTCGCCATTTTTAAGTTTTACCGGTTTGTGGCTAGGACGGTTTAGTTGGGTGAAATGGGTGAGAAAACGGTCGAAGATCCCAGGGAAATGGATTTCTCATCAGCTAGTAGGATAGTGGAGTACCGAATTCCACTACCCATTTCCGTGGAAGAATATCAAGTAGCCCAGCTGTACGCCGTTGCAGAGGCAAGCAAGAACGAAACAGGAGGAGGCGACGGAATTGAAGTGCTAGTGAACGAACCCTATGAGATTGACGAGCAGAGAGGACAGTATACCCATAAGATTTTTCATTTAAGCTCGAAGGTACCAAGTTTTGTTCGCATGCTTGCGCCGTCAGGTTCTTTGGAAGTCCACGAGAAAGCGTGGAATGCTTATCCATTTTGTAGAACAGTGTACTCGAATCCTTACATGGCAGATAATTTCTTCATTTGTATTGATACTTGGCACAAAAAAGGTTTTGTTGAAGATGATGCAGAAAAGTTCGGGAATGTTCATAAGCTAAACGAAAAGGAACTGAAAAAGAGAGAAATCGTTGAAATAGACATATCTGATGAGCGCGCTGTCTCTTCAAATGATTACAAAAGAGAAGAAGATCCTGCGCTTGTCTTTTCAGCAAAGACCCAACCTCCGAGGTGTCCCTTAAAGAGGAATGACTGGAAAAAGGACGCAGATCCCAAAATGACCTGTTACAAGTTATATCATATTAAGTTCAAATGGTGGGGTTTACAGGCAAGAGTCGAGGCTTTCGTTATCCGCGCAGTCAAACGTCTCCTGACCAATTTTCATCGTCAGTTGGTATGTTGGATCGACAAGTGGTATGGCTTGACCATAGAGGACATACGAGAGATCGAAGACGCGACTAAGAAAGAACTCGACCTTATGCGAAATAAGGGACAAGTGCGTGGAATGGTTGAAAAATGAACTTTATGTACTTTCGTTGAACATACTGTGAAGCATCGAAAATTCTATTGTAAATTAATATTTGAAGAAGGGTACTTGCAGGTTGTTAGAATTGTGAGCGTTAAGCTCATTATAGTATTAATTTCGACTTTGTACAACATTTAGTAATGACTGTATGATGCGAGCATAAGTAGTTTCCTGTTTAAACTTTAGCAATTTTGGTGGGAAGTGATGTCGCAGTTTACGTATTTTTGAGAGTGTTGCAACAGTATAGCATCTTTGGTACTGAACTCTGAGATTTCACAAATATATTGATTCGATTTGTCAGTGTCTTTATGTACAGGAGCTCTTACAAAAACAAAGTGGTTTAATCTAGTTTATTCGTTTAAAAAATTACTCAACGATTCTCAGTTTATACAGTAGCCTTATTTTAATCTTTAAAGACACCACAGCAGGTGAATTCTCCCAGTATATTCCCAGTATTTTGGCTGCAAGCTATATTTAAAACCATTCAGTGAACTTCTCAGCTACATGTATGATGTAAAAGGTATGCTCTAGGTTAGGTATTTTGATATTTTGTGAACTGAATTTCGCTATTACTAGACCTTTGGAGGATTGTTTGGAAGTGTGTCACCCTTCAGGCTGTCCCAAACAAGGCTCAAATGAAATGCAAATAAATAACTCTTGACACATTTTAGCATTCCTTGCATGCAGTTTGTTAAATGGGGGTTACTGTGTGCCATTAGCTTGGAAAGGTTCTAAACTAACATGGCAGGCAGAAATTGTTGAAGGCAAACATGGCAAAAATTACAGTAAATTTATGGGCTTTAGGCCAACGTGGAAGTGCTGTAACACCGCTTCAATTAGGCAGATTTCCACTGTGAAAGTGTCTTTTAAAAGACATTTATGCTGAGATTATTTTCAGGCAATATAAAAAACAGATTCAGGCTACAACGACCATAAACGAATTTTTAACATTTCATACAAACCCTTCTAAAATCATGCAAATTGCTGCGAAATTAGAAACCACATGAGAAGATTTGTAATTCGAATTTACGGACGTCCTACCTTCCTTAATGGCCTTATTTTCTGTTGAATGAATGATGTCAATAGACCTATTTAAAGAAGTAGCAAAAGATGGAAATCCGTCTCTTTTTGGTGGTGCTACAGCAGTTTAAAGTCTGCCGAATTCCCATACATTTACTGTAATTTTAGCTGTGTTTGCCCCCCAGCCAAGATGGCATCAAAAACCGTGGAAAGGTCTATTTATAATTACCAGGTAAATCACATATGGGTGTTAGTTTATCCCAGTGAGTTTTCTTATGGTGGAAAAACTAAGGAGTGTGGACAATTCAAAGTTGGTTCTCTTTCTTTGTTGTATTTGTTAGAACCACTTTCCCTAAAATACAAGCTGAAAACTAGTATGAAATTAAGCCATAATAATAATTATCAACTGCACTATATGAAGTGGGTGTTTTGTGGGCCATTGTGTGGTTTACAAACCTTTACTTTGGGCAGGTCACTCGGATACTTAGTTCCATTACTCTCACAATTTTTTGCACGTACTTTGGGGTTCCTCACCCAGCCAAAAACTATTTGATATATACATCTTATTCGATGGTTACATATAATATGTGTGGATATTTTGAGAGTTGCGTAGTATTTTTCCAAACCCGCAGGGGTGAGGAAAATTATATGTTAAACCATCGAATACAAGATTTATTATTCTACTATAAAGAAGGTGTTATTTTGCTTCAATTTGATTTGGTAAGAGTGTTACAAAAACAATGCATCATCTGTCCTTCAGGGTGCGTGCGGATGATGTAAACAGCACAAAAAGCCATCCAAAGATCTTTATTTGATTGTATAAACAAAATGATGAGTGGGAAGCGATGACAAGCTAAATTCTCAGGCTTTTCATCTTGTGGAAAACAATTTCTTTCATTGAAAAACTCCTGTTCCATCTGTATTAATTTTGCTTTGTTCTACACCGGTCAAACTGTGACAGTACAGTGTATTACCGTCTCATATTTTGCGCGTTCTCTTGACCAAATATGGTAAAATGGCGTATAAGTGGAATAATAAATTGGAATAAAGCACGTTTCTAGGTGGGAGAGTTGGGTAGACACTGTGTTGTCCTTCCCTTATATAAGAATTTGTGGATCAAGTTTAATTCATTGCTTTTTGGACCCTGAAGATATTTGAAACTGCTCAGTCTTGATGCCAATGTGCTGGTCACAGTCTATTTTCTTTCCAATGATCCATTTTTGAGGTTTGACTTGAAGAACTGTGAACCCTTTTAATAGTAAGGGAGTGTTTTTCTTAAAAGGCCAATCAATTAATAAATTGTAAGAAGACAAAAACTGTCAAAAGCAGTGGTAATTATAACACTTTTGAGATATTTCATGTGTTCATGGTTTTCAGGTTTGAAAGTAACTTTGGTGTAGTCATAACGACTTGATCAATGTTTTTCTATATCATTTGCGAGACTAAATTTGGATTAGAGTAATACAGAAATTGCACAAATAAAAATTGATGTTGATACATACTGTATGTTATTTTTCATCTTTTTAAAAAGTGCAAGAAATCCCTGTCATCTGGTTCAGCAGTTGAAAGAATGTGTTAAAGTTGTCTTCAACCAAACTGTCAGTTAGCCTGCATGCTTTCTGGCTTTTTGCAGCCTGGGTTATGCTTGTGAAAAGCTGTTTCCGCTTTCTTATGTTAGACTCACTGCATTGTCACTCGCATGATTCGTGATTTAAGTCAACAGCATCCTGGTCTTTTTTTTGTTTTGTTTTTTTTTTCAGGGTAACCTCCCTCACCTGACACCAAAAGGGGGCTCCACTCTTGAGCTAAATCAGTTTTCACTATTCATACCAGGTTTGGTTGCTGCTGCTTCTTAAAGCAAAGGTCATTCTCTCCTTACTTGGGTGTAAAAACAGAAATGGTGGATGAAATGTCAAACAGGTCTTTGAAAAACCAGGTAAATCTGTGACTGCTGTGAAAACAAGAAAGGTTTGTCAGAGTGGGATTACCCAAGGAGCAAGGAGCAAACATGTTTCTCCTGCTGGTGTTAACGGCATGACTATTCGGGGGTTGTGGTGAGGGGTACAATAGCTGAAACAACCCAAACATTTACAAAAAAGCTAACCTTAGGCCTTAAGACTATGCTTTTTAGAAAAATATTAATGTTTAGGCCTAAGGTAAGCGTTTTTGTAAAGGCTTGGGTTGTTTCAACTATTGTACCCTTCACCCCCCTACCCTCTCCCTCTTAAGAATGACATGTAAAAATTTTAACACCAGACAATTTTTTCATCAAAAAATTGGGGCCAGTTCAGGGGTGAGAAGACCACAAGAGCGTAAGTTGCAAAATATTTGACTGGCCTGCTCTCAAGTATAGCATAATTTTGATAAACAACAAATTCCATCTGTCACCAACATAAGGGAGAACCACAAGGCCTTGAGTGGTGTTGTAAGTCAATTACCTGTTATGTTTGGAAATATAGTCCTTAACTGATTCAATATTAGACAAGAAAGTTATGCAGGTAAATTGGCTCAAGCAAGGGTAATGTACTCAACTCAGATCACAACAAGAGGCTTCAGGTAGCCTAAACTTTGTTCATAGGATTTTTAGCCAAATTATTAACATTTTCCTTTCAAGTTCACGATATTTCAGGGGTTTTTTTGTTCCATTATCTTGATCAATATCCAGTTCAATTCTGTAGACAAGTCCAAAGTCTACATTCTGTGACCCAACCATAGGATTATAAGTATGATTGCAGAATAGTTGTTCACATTGAAACTGTTGTTAACGACATTGATTTCAATCGAAACCAGTAAATGGACAATGCAAAACAAACCAAACTAAGGTTACAAGAAATGCCTCCAAAAGAAATATGAACACAAGAAGAAATGAACATAAGTTCACCTTATTCAATATTTTCTTTGATTTAACCTAGGATTAGCACTCTTTTGGCTGCATTTTTGTTTCCCATATAAACCTTAAAAAGTTGTTACATTTACTATGGTAAGCACTCAAACTGAGTGTGAATATGCACTCATGCAAAGGACTATTTTTAAAGTCACAAACAATAATAAAAGGACCAGAAGGATTAGTTAAGTAATTCTATATTTTTTTATTGTTTCTTTAAGGTACAAGTCAAGAAATTGAGACAAATATATTTGAAGTCACTTGTCCTTCTTCTCCGATGCAATTCCGTTATGAAGATCTTGGACATCTTTCTCCAGAATATCAAACAACAGAGTACCTTCTTCATCAAACCACGAAGCAACAGACCTAGACAAAAATAAAAGAAACTATCAATTCAGAACTTCATTCTTGAAGAAAAGAGGTAACAGGTTCAGGGAAGGCACACCTAAGATGTAGGTGACACATGTGCTCTGGATTTCAAACCCACTAATGGTGTGCTATTCCATGAACACAGCAAGGGAAAGAAATGTTATGAAAAATTATCCGCTGTATCATGTCCCATGCAGAAATACTAGTATTACATGTAACTTAATAACAAGCAAAACAATATCCAAATGCTTCTAGCTACAGTACTGTCTAGGTGACCAAACATATAATTCCACTTTGCCACCAGTTCACATGCTCAGGAATGTGATCACATGCATTCACCTTATTGGGTTTGAAAAGCAGAGCATGTGACCCATATCGTTGATCTCTGAGCGCAAAATCAACTGTATGTGCATCTCTGAAAAAACAGTCTACCTGTTTTGGTAGTAAACTTATGGCAGGAATATTTCTTGACCTAAAGAAGGACATACAAATTTGCAATGCCCATGCTCTGGCCCTGCAATGGTCAAAAACTAATTTTTCGAAATCGTACCCAATTAATTTTTGTCCACTCCAATGAAACCTCTTTCCCAAAAAAGATAATTTGAAGGTAGCTTTAGATGTAAGAATACTTTTTCAGTCTTACAAAAAGGTCAGCAAAAATTGCTCTATGAAAAGATTGCATAGTTTTACAGCAGTTGCCATCCTGAAAAGTGCAGGAGAGAGTAAGATGTTGTCGTCAAAATCAAGTGCTTTTCCAAGGCACTAAAATTGTCACTGACACTTTTTAGGAAACAGGCCCCTTCACTATGTGGAGCAAAGATAGTATCATTACACAAATAATAACAATAATATTATTACTAATCTCCTTTAGTACCTTCGGTCCATAATGCATAGGTCTGATAAGATACAGGTTGCAATGATTCCTAGAATTGACTTTGCTGCTTCCCATTCTTAACATATACAATGTACTGTACTATTATAGTGACTACAATATTCATGACGTAGAATAATATAAAATAATTAATTATACGGTCTCTGCAAGTCACTCAAATTCAGATACTCTCTCTAGATCCTTGACTGAACCTTACATAATGTACTGTAATTTCTGGGGCATTAGCAACTAAACTACATGTATACATGTACACCCAACTAATTATTTTAAAAATGAATATTAACAACTACATACTTTTTCAATGACTGCTCTCTTTCTTTCTTTGTGCTACTATCGATGTATTTCATTGTTAAAGTGTAGTTTGGATCATAGCGCTTAAGTGTTGAAGACAAGCGCCAGTAGTTATCAGGACTCTGCAAGACAAAAACATGCAAAATTTAACCAAAAGAAATGAGTATAAATGAACACCCTGTGAGCCACCCTGCAGCAGAGCCTCTCACCAGATGGCAATAAAGAAAGGCTCTGCTAGCAGGGTGATAAATAAGTTGCCTTTGGTTATTGGTTTTATAAGGTAGAAGTGCTATGAACAAAAAAAACTCTCCATTTATGTCCCCACTGTCAAGTCAAGACAAGATCTGTGTCAACTGGCCCTTTCACTCTAAAGACCGCCAATGCCAGACAATTTTATTCATAACTAAGGGATGGGTTCGGTTCTAAAATAAAAAATTGTCCTTTTTTAAAACACCATACACAGGTTACAAAAATTACAGTGGTATTCTGCTCCCAGCATAGCCACAATTTAATAACCAAAATACAAAAAAAAGGTAACCAGGGATGTTCTTAACAATGTTTTAAAATTTATTGATAGCAGGACATTCAATGTGATTCACAAGTTTCATGCAAAAGGTCATCATCCAGATACATGTACATGTACATGTTTTATTGAAGGGCAAAGTGAGCCAAATGAATGTATTTCATAAAATTAACATCAGGATGCATATTCAGTCTGTCGAGCATAAATCCTAAGAAAAGCAAGTTAACCACTGTACTGGATAAAAGTGATGAAACAAGCCCCTGGCTCCACCTTGAAACTATGTGTAAGGGTAATGTGAACCGTGCTAGAATCCTTGCCAAAAGCTTTCTTTTCATAACTTACTTACTTACTTCCGTCTAGTACATAGATTTAATTATCCTCACTAAGACTTCACAAATAGTCGAAAAAAATAACAGTATACATACCATGCCAGCTTTATCTTTTTGGATGGCAAACATGATGTAGTTTTTTTCACAACAAGTTGTGAAGACTGTCAGCACACTCATCAAGAAGAAGTATCTTTACGTGATTGTCAAGGAAATGTCTTTAATTACAGGAATGTTGTTTAAAACAGGTTGATATCCATACAAGTATAAATAACTATATGCTATATCAGTTTGCCATTTTCAGAATGATCTACCTCTAATGCCTTGCGCAAGTCAAACTTTACTGTGAGCTTCAAGAAGTGCCTTAGTTAATACACACAATTTTAAGCATTTTGTGGATAGCTATTCATTTAGTCTGAGTAGCTGGTGAAATGTTGGCGCAAGAGGCAAATTAACGAGTGGCAAAGCTGCATAGAGAATGGGGAGGGGTGTCTCTCCCCATTCTCTACGTGGCTTTGTTGCTCGCTGTTTGCCTCCAGTGCGAACAATCCTGCCAGCTACACAGGCAACTACAGTACTCATTGTTTTTGTAGATGCAGTGAATGTTTTTGACACGTAGATACACCACAGCTGGAAATAACAGTTGGTCATCGGACATTGTCTGACCAAATTTTGAAAATGTCCGGCCAATTTCACATTATGATCAGACACGATGACCGAACATGTCACCAGCACATCTTGAGTTCTCTTCTTCAAGGTGTTGTCAGTCAATAAATTATGTCCAGTCCAATTTGTCAAATGTCCGACCAAAAGGAAGATTTGAAAGGACATACATGTATGTCCTCTGAATAAAGAAAAATTATCTCCAGCACTGTACACTGTAGTATTTTAAACTTTGAACTTTTCCTATACAGATTTTAATACTGTACACATTTATTTGTAAAGCACCATGAGCATAGGAATCCGAATGGCACTTCTATGAATAACACGTATTATTATTGTTATTAAATATTATTAAAACTAGACATAACAAAAGTGTGTGGCTATTACTTCCTGCCTACTAAAGTCACTAAATGAAACCCTCCCCTTGCTCTAATCCCCTCAATATCAACATCACTTATGTCTTAGAACAACTCTGCTCCTCCACTGAAGATAAACAGCAGCAGCATTTTTCTGAACAGAAAAGCACACAACTAACTGATACTGTATTAAAAATGACAAACCCAAACACTTACCTTATTGTTAAAAATAATTATTCTTAAACTAAACTGGGCATTTCCAGTTAGATGTCAATGTGTGAATCTAAGGGCGCGTTTGATTGACCCTATTCCGGAATAAGAATATGTGGAGTGATGATTAACACGGTATGTTTGGCAAGTTTCGAAGCAGCAAGGATTATAAAAATATGTTTAAAATAGCATTTTAGCAGGTGTTTGGCAATTTTAATGTGAATCTCCGTAAAAATGAAGGATTTCTATCTTATATTCCATGTATTCCTATTCCAGAATATGGTCAATCGACTGCACCCTAATAATAGTACCCACATTTCCGGACATAAGCGTATAGGGAGGGGGGAAGGGGAGGTTGGTGTCCCTTGTCTGATATTGTTATTAACAATAATAATATTAACTCTCACTGCTGGAATTTTGTTTCTTAAGAAACAAGCTCTGATGAAAGTTGACAGCTCTTCTCTAATTACTCATAACTCTAACTACATTTGTAATAACTCTATGCATGCCACATTCATATTATTTTTTAAGAAAGTGTGCAGAAAGACCACACAAACACAAGCTACATATACACCTGTGACCAGAGAGGTTCCCTGACAAAAGCTGCACGTAAAAGCTGTCTACTGTACTTGACTGCAATTCAGTGCCATGTTCTTTTAAAAAAAAAAAGTGCAGAAAGGGGCAAAAATAGCATTTCCCTAACAAAACAGACCACGTTTATGGCAATCTTGGACTCATTAGATGAATGGACATGAACAAGATTGTTTTTAATTAATTAATAAATCTAGAAAGGATACGAAGCCACACACAGGATGAGAACAGGCCGTGACACTGGAAAAGGGAAGAGATAATCATAAATTAAGGCAGCAAGAGCAAAACCACAAGAAATGGTGCAGATAGCAAGGCGAATATCTGTTATCTTGTGGTCCTCCACGTAACCAAAGCCGTCTGTCAGTACCTATGCAAATGATAAGGTAAAAATAACAATATTGGTCAGCAAAATTATTTTCTCAGCTTTTTCCCCAATAGGGAGCCTGGTCCCAGGCTTATGTAAATATGAGTGGAGCGAGGCAAGAGAAGGACTGCTCTCGGCTTGCTTTGCTATACATGTAGCAACAGCAACACAGAGCCTTGTCCCAGGCTAATTTTAAGCACATACCAAACTAGCCTCTGAACGCCATACAGGTCTATGCTTAATTTAGTAAATTTTCAGCTCCGACTATTGCATTTCTAGCTTTTTGATTGGCTAAAAAACTCAGACTATGAGCCAATGGTCGAAGTTTTACGTCATATGGAAAATAGTGGACCAAGATGCTCTTTCCGGACGCTTTGTAAATTTTCAGCTCTGACTATTGCATTTCTAGCTTTTTGATTGGCTAAAAAACTCCGACTATGAGCCAATGGTCGAAGTTTTACGTCATATGGAAAATAGTGCACCAAGATGCTCTTTCCGGACGCTTTGTAAAATTGTGGAAATAAAAATCGGCGGCAAAACCCGGTTTGAGAATTTACTAAAACAATAATAATTCCAATCGCCCTTGTTGGATATGAAGTGATTACAACCAACTCACGCTACGCGCTCGTTGGTTATTTTATCACTTCATATCCAACTCGGGCTCATGGAATAATTATTTATCTCTTTCTCTAAAACCCTTGAGATCCTTTGGTCACCAAGAATGGTAGCAAGCAAGCTAACAACATGAACTTCGGTTTTTTGATAGTTCAGCTGACATATGTGCGGTTGCCATGGCAAAATGAATAAATATAAACAGGCCTTTAAAATCAGTTTTGTTTATTTGCAGAACATCTGTTCGTTAGATTTTCTTTATAATGTGCATGCAACAAGCTTGTAACGATGCTCACAAGTTAACACTATTTTAATAATAGGGAGCTTAAGCACGCGCGTTTTTGAGACGCGGACGGCAACCGGAAGAGAACATTTCGCGTGCCAGGACAGTGGTGTCTCCCAGATTTTTAAACTAATCATCTCTAATGGAGAAAAAAAACTTAGCAATGTAAATCTTTAATTATCTCTTGTTGAAAGTTCACTGGAATATCTAGAATTTCCTCTGTTAAAGTTCAATTATTTTTCAATAGTCCAGTTAGTTATTTCTTAAGGTGTTTTTGTGCCAAATTTCATTAAATTCTAACGAGTGGTTCTTGAGAAATTGGCGTACATGTATTTCTGATAAAGCTATTTTGCATTTCGCAATTTTTTAACTTACTATGCATGCGCTGTATTTAGCTGGGTTCTTTTGATAACAAAGAAAATCTGTGAATTGCAGAGTTCTTTGCATCATTACTGTTTCTACAACATACATTTCTCATAAAAGACTAAAACCATCAAAACACTTTGTTCAATTACGAGGAAAAATAGTACAGATAGAATGTAGCGACCGTGTTGAGGAAATAAAATGTTTATTTTTTTCCAATCTTTGCATGTGCACCGCATTGCGTTAGCAAGAGCGCTTGCAAAAACTGTGTTCGGCCACCTTAAACAATTTCATACATGTATTCAACAGAGTCAAATAGGGACACTTTCTGACAATAGCAATATCCGCTATATATAAGCAATTATTTGGATATTTAAATTTTGCCAACCATAGAACAAAAGAACCTTTGTTTCGAGAGCCAATAGATTTCTGGATGGCAAAGAAATGACAAACTGTATTTTCCATTGACTGAGGAACAAAAGAAGTGGAAAATGTTTTCTCACACACATCTGGGGTCTGGCCTGAGGGACCTTAGTCACATGTTTAGTGCTTTCATCAGTTGCTTTTTTTGCTGTCTACCATTGTTGCCACCCAATCCTTAATCCTTAATTAGAGATATTCACAGTATCAGTAGGATATTCTTTATCGCATTTGCATTAATTTGTTTTGTATACCATATTAGGTTGTGTTTGGTAGTGAAATAAAATAGTCAGTTGGCGGTGCCATGGTCAGCTTGACAATAGCCCCCAGAGTTGTGTGAGAATTTTCATATTATCAAGGAGACGTAACGGTGAGTATCACTATAATACAGAGAAAAAATTAATCAGCTCCAATGACAAAAAAATACCAACATACACCTAGTATTATACTACCTTTTCTTCTACATTATTACTTAAATTTGTTAATGTTTGTAATGCTTACTATTCTACAGGAATGCTTGACTTTTTTGTGGGCTTTATGTAACAGTATGAAAACAATGCAAGTACGATTACTTTCCATTGCACAAGAGGCTTTTTCTGTGATTTTCATGATTCTGCAGAATCTCACCTTCAAGTGCTAAGCGCCAAACTGCATTTTGGCGTGCATCAATCAAATTTACTAACATACTGTAGCTGGAAGATTGAATCCGCCTCAGGAAGGTGTACTGTTATATCCTTTCAAAGGTTCTTCAGCAAAAAGATTCGCACAGATTCAAGGGCTTTTCATCAGCGTTGAGTTTGAATGTATGAATTAAAGTACCATGGGAACCAAAGATGCTGCTTCGTGGGTTATGTCACACATGATTTCGGCATCTGTGCAGTGTTTGGCACTTACTTTCTTACTAATTTGCCTATTGGGCAACCAGTTTTGTTTTTAGGTTACCCATTGATTTTTTCGGTTGCCCACCTTTTAAAGACCTGTTGCATTAAAACTCAAAGGAGGCTTGTAAAAATGTCAATTTTGTATACCATGCATGTAAAATGGTATTTTGACAGACCAAACTGACTACGGTGTTCTAGTAGCCTTCACAGTATGACAAAAAACACACATCAAGACAAAAAAACATTCTTTTCGCACGGATAAAGATGGTGGTTACGAACATGTTCCTTCTTCTAATCTGTTTTGTGGTTTGTACCAATATATTTCTAACAGGAAAAATAAAATGACAGCAAAGCAACGTAACATTATTTTTTTATTGTGTTTGCAGTGACAATGTTATATTACTAGTTACTTTCTTTGTTGCAAATCAAATCGTTCCACAAAATATCGGTCAAACAAAAATTCTGATTGCCTAATCGGGCAAGTCTTAGATTTGTTTTACTTGCCCATGGATATATTTCGCTTGCCCCAGGCAATCGGGCAAGCGTTAGAGTCGAACACTGCTGTGGTTTTGGGTTAAATCTTGGCTTGGCGTTGGAAGTTTGATTGATGGAAGTCAAACCCAGTTTGGACGTTGGCCTTTGAAGATGAGATTCCACAGAATTATGAAAATCACAGTAATGGTTAAATAAGGTTAAGAAAACTCAAGGGCTGACAGAGTAAAAAAAAAAAAACAGAAACAACTGGGAATAAACTAAAATAATAATATGAGGAGTTAAAATTGAATTCAGAAAATGCATGGCTTTACAAATCACTTTTTAATATTTAATATTAAAAAGTAATTTTTTCTTTCTATAACTTTTGATGAGCATCTTGTCAATAAAATTATTGAAATAATTGTGAAAACTTGTGAATAACTTGACTTGTGAATACTGTAATGGCTAGCTAGTCTGAAACAGTTGTTTAGTTGCTGCCAAGCAACTCTTCAGAGACCTTTCTGATATTTGGCACACTCGTTGAAGGTGGGCGAAACTACTTTTGACGAGGATTGTACGTGAGCGCAATAAACAGTTACCTTCTTGGCTCCATCATCCAGGGCATTTTTGATCGCGTTACAGTCCCATTTATCAATCTTCACAGGCTTATCAGAGTCAATGGCCCACTATTTAAACACATAACATAAAAATTAATACGAAACAAAACAAAGCCCAAACCCAAAGTGGTAAGATTTAACAAATCCAAAATGAAAGAGATCGAGATATCTCTTTTTCAGTTTCTCACCTTTCCTAGAAATCCCTTTTTGCCAGTTGCCTTTCTCTTCGATGCTGGTGAGGCCATATTGTTTCTTTCGTACAGTCACCAAAAACATGACCGAGTAAACCTGGGACCATTAAATGCGCTTGCCTAAGTGAAATGTCATGTAAACTTACATAACATGTCCTAGAAACATGCACACTGTCAGCGGTTACTGATCTCGAATGGGTAAGTATGTTATGTATCACTTATTGGACAATCCAAGGAATAGAAATAGAAACACAAGGTGAAGCGAACTCTTTAGTATTTAACGGAAAATGGTGAAAAAGAAGGGCAAAAAGAGCTCTGAGAGCAAGAAAAAAATGGATCTTGCGGCTGCAGTGGAGGCAGCAGAGCAAGGATTTGAAGATGAAGTTTCAAAGCTGAACTTGAATTCGACTGATTTTGAACCCTCAGTGTCAGAAGATCTAACTGGAAATGAAGGCGCAAATGACGATGAAATCGGCACAAGCAACAACGAAGAAGAAGGTGCTGCCCTCATGAATTATAACCCCCCGGAAGAAAACGCCTCGACGGAAAATATAGGTAAAAAGTCTTGGATTTATCTATCAACTGACTACAACCTCACGTGTTTATAACGTACATGTCCAATACCGGTTTTTTCATGGTATGCTTGTATATAGCGGAAAAATTTGTGTTGTACTTCATTTTACAAACTAGATTACTGTTAGTATCCTTGGATCACTGAAACGGAGACTACCTTGTAGGTGAAGCCGAAGTTTGTTTTACAGATCAGTATATTCTAAAGGAAAGAAGCAGGCGTAAGGTTGCGTTGCCAAATTTGTTTTTAACTCTCAGCTTGTAGTACATGTAGTTCTAGTGGCCTTGTCCTAACAAATTTGGACCCCACGCCCCACCTTCCCCTAGATTTGCATGGCCACCCCCGTGTACAAATCTGCTAGTGGATTTGGACTCCCTGGTACAAATCCGCCAGCAGATTTGGACCCCCAAGGGACTTATTCTGCTGGCGGATTAAGTCCCCCTTTGCGGATTTGGACCCCCATTGCATGTACAGCTTTTTGAACTGTTTATGGAGGCAGTGGTAGATTTTGGATTGGGGAAATGGGTCGATACCATAACATAAGATCAGATCAGTTAATTTTTCAGGAAAGGTTATAAGTTTAAAGCATTGGCGGCAGCATTTCGTAAAGTAGATGCGAATTTTAACTCCTTCCTGACAGAAGCTTAAATCACGCATTTGGAACTTCTTGAATTCTCATATTTATTTTCAGTAATTTTTTTTACAACTACTAAAAGAAATTAATTTGCAAAGGAATTTTACTTCCTTAATCAAAAGAATGCTTATTTTCATGGGGGTCCAAATCCGGTTGCTTGTGTGAAACATACATGTATACATAGAGTGAGGTGCTGCTGTAGTTCAAATAAGGTACCAGTCGTTCCTCTCCAGAGTCAATCTGCCCTCATGTATAGCACTGTCTAAGCACTCATTTCAATGATCAGGTCTAAGGTCTGATTTTAGTGGTGAAAAATTAGGGTTAGTGTTGATCAGCTATCAAGTAAGGGTCGTCAGAAAACACAATGTACTTTGGGGTAGATCGATCTGCGGCAGATTGACTGCAGTTCTCAAATAATAAAATTGTTGAAGTTTGAATTTGGACTACAGCCTCGGACAAAACCTTTGTTCAAAACACTTTGCAATACCTTTGTTGTGTGACTACTTGTATGATGCTAAATTTAATGTAATTTTCAGGTTGCACCTGTTGTTACTTTTATTGTTGTATCATTTTTGTATTTGTCAGAGGATACAGTTGATCAACAGAAACTGAGCAAAAAAGAGCTAAAGAAACTCAAGAAAAAGGTAACAAGAATTTACAGAACTTACAGTACTGCTCAACTGTTACCAGCGGCATCGCGCTTCAGGCGAGACACGAATCGTGTTGCGATGCAATTCACATAGCTCAAGAGTCACTGAAGCAGAAATTTTTGGCATAAATTTAGGAGGATTCCTCTATGAATTGATTTTGTGCAGCGATTAATAATATTGCACCATCTGAACCTGTCTGCGATGAATGAGTCCAAGACAGTGATAAAGACCGTGGGCAAACGTTCCCATTTACAGTACAGTGCAAGAGTAAGTTAACAGTCCCACCTTGATCCTGGCGAAAATCGAGGATCGAGAATCGAGTCAAGGATCGAGACTCAATTCTCTTTAAATCAAACTCGATCCACGACACTTGATTCTCACAAAATTATCGAAGTGAAACCTTGTCAATTATTCATACTCTATTCAACTTCCGCGAAAGCATTGCTCCTCGATTAATAAATAACAACAGGAACTGTTTAATAGGAAAACGAGGTAGCGGCTATCATTGCTTTGAGTCCTCAATTCAACTGCAATCTTATGTCGTGGATTAAAATATAAAGGCAAAACAGTGAGCTTTACTACGCAATAAATTTTATTGTGATATTCAAATTTTATCAAGATAGAAAGGTAGATTGACAAGGTAAAAAACTTAAAAGTTGCTAACATCAAAAACACCCTAGAATTGAAATCTGCACCTGGCGCTCAACAGTACAATCACTCCGGATCCTCTTGCAGCGGCAAAGGTATCCATGTATACATGTACTGTACATCGATGACACATATTTTGTTTCCCTCTGTGATGCCTGACTTGAGTACGGCTTTAAAACATACCTTTTTAGTTTTTGTTGTTTTACAAATTGTCTAAAGGCATCTTTGCTTCCTTATGGGAACAGCCAAGTCCAGCTAATTCTTCCGAAGTAAAAAGAGCACCTGAACTTTCCCTCGTGGGCAGTGATGACATCTTGACTCGTGGCACTTTCAAACACTCTCAGAAATACATGTACTGTACTACCGAAGTAATTCACTAACAAGCTAGGTTACAGCTAAGTGCCTTACTCACTTCTATGTACCATTGCTTTGCTTACCAATGCTACACTCCTTTTTTTTTAGAAGAATAATTACACAGTCTTGTTATGTATTCTATAAGAATATTGACACTGAAATGTGAGAAATTTTAAGAATAAACCCGAGACTGAAATAACGATATAATTTTGAACTTTGTGTTGAAAATCTGTAAATACAATACAATAATTATATCTTTTAACTCAACCATATAAAATTATTTTGTTTCCCTAAACATAGTTGAAACAAAAGTGGTTACGTTCGTTTCCATCACAGTGTTTCTGTGACAAATGCATTTTTTGAAGCCTTCAAAATGGCCAAGTCTCGTGTGACGTGATATCTTGACCTCACTGACTGCAGTGATAACAATCAAAAGCTTGTCTAATTGGTGCATTCATGTTAACACAAGGAGTGAGCACTCAGGTGCCGTAAGGTTCAAATAGCCAATTTTTGGCTATAAGAACCCTACGGCACTTGTTCTCCTACACAGTTTTTCCCAGAGCCTTGGGTCAATCTGAGGCTCTGGTGACGAGAATGGTGGCTGAAGTGATGGAGTTGTTTAGTAGTACTTGTTGACACAGCCACTCAAAATGATTTTGTTGCGTAAAAATTTCGGGTTGAGCAAGCCTGTCAAGACTTTCCATCAGGTGTCAGAAATATCAGATGATGTCGAGGTGATGTCGAGGTGATGTCGAGTATAATTGTAAATACACTGTAGAGTAAGTAGTAAGTAGTGTTAGTAATGTATTAAAAAGTAGTCCAAGCAAAATAAATTAAAATTAAAAAAAATAAAGAAATAAATAAATAATAATAATAATAAAATTAATAATAATAATAAAATCAGGTGTCGGCTAGCCTGAATTTTATTGTGCCGAGTTAAGACAAAGGAAAACAAATGTTGCTTTAAACTGCAAATATTATCTTTAAGACTTGTTTTCTGAGAGCAAAGTTACCTGTCGTACAGTACTTATTTAGCATGCACCAGCATATGTATGTTTGGTGGAATGTACGTGTAACTTTGTTGGCTTTTTTACAACGACTAGATGCTTTTAGGTGTGCTAAAATGCATATTTGTTATGCGTCTTTGTTGTGCATCTGGGACCTTCACTTTCATCAAACATTGAGGCCAATTAAGATCATGTTTGATCCAGTCACTGTACTTGCAATTCGCGTCACGCACAAGGGTGGTAACTTACGTTTGAGCAGTACTGTACCATCAGCACCAATTATTATTAGTGTATGATCAAGAATGAAATATAGTTTTTCATTCTCAGACTGAAAGTTTTTATTACCAACACTGCCTGTCCAAAAGCGTGAGCTTCAGTTTAATTGAAGAGATTCCGTTTCTCATCAACACAGCTGTCAAGATTAGCAACTGATGCTCTCTAGCTAGTGGTGAAATTAAATGATTTTGATAAACTTTTCTTCTAGCAAAAGTTTGAATCAGAAGTTCAAGAAGTAGCAGGATCCCAGTTTTCAGTGTCTCAGCAAGAGTCATCCTCAAAAACTGGAATTTTGGAAAATGCTCTTGATATAAAGGTAGGCAGATGAAAGAAAACATACTGTAGGCTTGACAATAAATAACACTGTTGTTGTTTTTTTTCAACCTTACTGAATGATTACATGTATTACTCAATGGTCTTTTTCCCAGTCATCTTTTGAAATGTTTAATTCAAGATGTTTACGCTTGAGTTATGATCTTGTTCACAAGAACTGCTGTGTATCTTACTGTAATTAGGAACTGTGATTTATGGGGACAGGGGCCTTTTCTGTTGTGGGTCCAAACTGTGGAATGACAATTACAATTTCAACAAGGAAGTCACCAAAATAATGTTTTTAAATTTGTAGATTATATATAGAATCTTATGTTGTTAAGCAATAGAGGACTTTTGCCATGTTTACATTGTCTTATCTAAATACGAGGGGGAGTTGGGAGAATTCGAGACAGTTAATGCTAACACAGTTGAGGGTTTTCATAACTGTTGAGAATTCTCCAAACTCCCTGAGTGTTTAGATGAGGCTATGTATGTATGGAAAAATATTAATTCCGCTATTGCTTATAAAATATTAAATTTTTTCAAAATAATTTGACAAATGATTGAAAATGCTGGTTTTTTTTTACTTCTTGATTGAAACAAATTTTCTTGACACATGCTCATATATCCTACCAGCCAATCAATAGGCATGTCTGATAGCCTGCTTAGCAAGCGTTCCTGTTCGACGGAAGAGCTTTGAAACGATTTTCTGCAAACTGGCCGTGCAAAAGTTGGGGCAAGAGACTGAGGGAACGCTTGCAAGAAGACCCCCTATTAAATTTTGAAAAACCCCTTCGCCCACAAACGGGGGCTTCTGATTGATGTGGCAAAGTCACAATGATTGACAGGTGACAAATTTTTTAGCAAAATATTAATTTTCTTGTTAGTTTCTAGCATGACAAAGACAATGGTAGAAGATGTCGAAGGTTTTGAATCGTGTGTTGAAGCTGAGCAAATCGGGTCTGGGTTTTACATTGAAAAGGGAACAAGAACTGTCAATGCACCTTGTCTCTTTAACTGTATAGATGTAATTGCCGTTTTGCCAACAGGATTCGGAAAAAGCTTAATTTTTCAGATGTTTGTCATAATGTGCAGAGTCCGAAATTCAGAAATAAAAGAAAACAAAGAACAGGCTTCTTGAGTATCATCGTGATTTCTCCATCTCAAAGCATCATACACGATCATTCCACAAGTAAGTGGTTGACGTAATTCTATGGGAATGACAGCCTGTGATTTGAATTTTAAAATCTGGACTGCTTGGACGATATCCATCAAGGGAAATTCAATATTTAATTTACACGTCAGCTGAAGCCGCTATGGACAGTTAATTACGCATTTCCATAATAAGATTTGTTATTTAAGGAAAGGTTGGCAGAGCTTATTGCCGACGAAAAGTTTGGACTGGACTGAAGTAAGCTTATCGTTCGCATGCAAAAGACAGTTTATATGTACGCAGGATGAATTAATAAAATGCCTGTGAACTAAATGTATCAGAATCCATATCTTTGAAGATCAAGGAAATAAACTGTATTCGTCAAATTCTCTGCTTACCTTGCCTAATGTAAGTTGAGTACCTATATCATGGATTGAGACAAGATGAAGACAATTACCCAGCTCCCCTGTGAAATTTTCTCTTATTGTGAGAAGAAAGCGGCTCCTTTGTACAGTCATGCGATTTTTTAAAGCACTTTTGCAGTACTTGCTATTTCATCTACGATTTCATGACAATTTGACCAAAAACGTACTGTGGATTATCAAACTAGCGAGGAGGTTTTCCTGTAATTTCCAGGAGATTTAGTGCGATTCATTTTGTCAACCACTCTGCACCAGTCACGCTGAAATCATCGCTAGTTTTAAACTAAAACCTCTTGAATGATTTCATGGTCAACTTTGGTGGAGTTTTGCATTTAACAACCTTACTACCCATCGAACTCTGTACGAGTTATGTTGCTAAATTTCGTAGTTTACGAGTGCACAGATTGCTTATACGCTCTGAAAATTGGCTGTTGTTTTCGCAACTTCTATTCCAACCGCTCTGCAAATATCTGCTAGAATTTGTCTGTAAGTTTCTTTTGTTTTCGATGGTTTAAACAAATTCTCGGAAGAAACAGTCATACCCGGCTGAGAAGCTGCCATTACAAATTTAACTTTAAAATGCACACTGGCAAATTCTGCATTGATCGCTCAGTGTTTCCTCAGTGCCTCGGTTTGTTTTGACGGAAGTCAACATGTGTTTACATAATTATCTGTTATTGGCTAATTTGATAACAAGACGTCAATCAGCGTGTGTAAAGTCAACCATTAAAATGTGGGCGTTTTTCAAAAATAGGGGGTCTTCTTGCAAGAGTTCCCTCAATCTCTTTCCCCAACTTTCGCGTGGCCAGTTTGTGGAAAATCATTTCGAAGCTCTTCTGTCGACCAGAAACGCTTGCTACGCAGGCTACATGTCTGACAACACTGTAACCAATCAAAATTCGTGTGATATCACACTCATGTTTACATGTACATAGTAGTAGTGGCATCCTCATCTCGAAGAGGCGATGGTTGGTGCTGGGGATTTGGGCAGGATCTTTATGACTGTGTAGCCTGATCCTGGAGTGGCAGTCTCTGTTGCAGGTGGTGCAGACGTGCCTTGTGCAATCGCGCGCAGAGGTTGCGTGTTCTTTCCTCGTCACTCTCATGCATGAAGCCTGGACTCTAGCATTCGCTTCCGCCTTTGAAACCCCCGCTTTGACACTTTGCTGCCATGTATTTCGGTGTTTGGCAATGTCCTCCCATGCACTGGTGTCGATTAGTGCAGATCGTAAGTCTCGCTTCAGTTGATTAGATCCTTGTAGCGCAGCAGCGGTTGACCCACGTGATGGACGCCCTCCCGCAGTTTTCCATAAAGGATTTCTTTTGGCAGGCAGTCAGGCTCCATGCGATGTGCATGGCCTAGCCATAGAGGCCATCGCTGAATGAGCAGTGATGGCATGCTCAGTGAGCCAGCGTGCTCCAGGACCTTGGTGTTGGTGACTCTGTCCTGCCACCTGATGTGCAGCAGGCACCGAAGGCAGCGGAGGTGGAATCCGTTGAGTCACCGCTCTTGTCTGGCACAGGTCGTCCACGACTCGCTGCCATAAAGGAGAGTCGACAGGACACAAGCTTGGTAGACACAAATCTTGGTCCTTTTGCTCAACAGGTCATTGCCCCACACTCGCTTGTTGAGTTTGGCCATGACAGCAGCTGCTTTGGCGATCCTGCAGCTGATCTCAGCGTTAAGCGAAGTCAAGCTTGACACCGTACCGTGGAGCCAAAGTAGGTGAAGGTGTTCACAACCTCCAGCTCCGTGTTGTCGATGGTGATGACTGGAGGGAACTCAGCACCTTGTGCCAGGATGTTTATCTTCCTGAGGCTGATCGTTAGCCCAAACTCCTTGCGGGTGTGGGACAGCTTGTCTACAAGATG
>NC_090870.1:45977813-46030313 GCF_036669935.1 Montipora foliosa
TATCAACATGCAATGTTTTCATTAAATCTTCAGATGTGGAGGCAACTGAAGCACCTGCATTTGATGTGGTGTTAAAAGCAGATAAGAAAAGACTTGAGTTGTTAGAAGAGGTGTGTTTTTTCAGACTGGCCACGGCCCTGCAAAGTTACAATGTACTTATTTACAGTACTGTACTCTTTGCAAACAGTGTGACTGTCTTCTTTTGTTAAATGTCTTGTACTGGGTTTGTAAGCAAGTTTTGGGTGAGATCTATGGTATCAGTGGTTTTAATTGTGTCTTTACATTGTACATGTACATAGTTAGCTATCTGCCAAAACTGAAAATTCTTATAGTCATTTTCAGTTTTTATCTCAAAGGCAGTATATACCTTCCAGTTTTTATTTTTAAGGCAGTACATGTACTTTCTCTCTATTTTCATGGCCAGTCCAGCTGTGATTTATACTCATTTATTAACAAGTTAACAAGTAGAAGCTGAATCTGGATAAACATTCCAAAGTTTCTTATAAAGTCCTGAGCCAACTACCTATGTACACTGTATCAGTTAGTTTTAGAGCTTGGGTAATATCTGACTAGTTTGGGCTTTTTAAACCTGGAAGCCTAATTTAGACCATGGATAGGTTACAACAAACATGTCAACTCCAGAGCTACTAAAGAAGGGAGTTGCCTAATAAGTATTGTAGATAAAATAATGCTTTCTCCACACCGAAGGGGTTAAATTCAAAAGAGACTGTGATGAAAGTAGAGCGTGAAAATGTTGCTAAATCAAACAACCCGATAAAGATTGCATAGCCACCATGGAAATATAAAATCACTGATGCTTCGCCTGCGTTGCTGGGCGGGACTGTTGGGAGACAAATAACGGGCGGCAGAGCCATGCAAAGTGTCCCCCAAATACTGCTCCTCAAATAAATATTAACAGCTGCATTTACCCAAAGCTAAAAATAACGCTAACCTGTACCCTTACCTTATTGTTGAAAATACAGGTAGCAAAGGCTTAGATTTAAAGGGACACTTTGTAGTGGGTGTCAAAATTGGGTGTACATCTACATGTTATTAGGGTCAATCCTGGACATAGATGTTTACCACTAAAGAGTAACATTAGAGGGACACTTAACAGTGATATGTACAGTGCCACTCAAAATTGATTTACCAGTGTCATCTCGTTTCTCTGCAAGATTGGCATAAAAGTTTGACAGCTACACAAACGTTTGCAAATTTAAATGACAAAACGATGCTCTTGCTGAGTGTGAAATGTGAATCAATATTACAAAAGTTTTACAACCGAAAAAGAAATCATGCCAATTGTGTACTGTTTCGTTTTTGACTGCAGTGGTGTTGTAAACAGATCTCGCTGAAATTCTAGAGAATCGCTGAATCGCCATATGAAATAAAGTTTGAAGGATTTATTGTGCATGATTGTTTTGTGTTTCTTCTGCCCTTGGCTTTCCAAGATACCCAAGTCCGCCAAGAAAGAAGAAGAAAATGTGAAAAAAGTAGCCAACAAATTTATAGCGTCAAAGTACTGGACGTGAAATTGTAAACAACTGGACGAACTGTCTGGCCTCCAGCCTGAAATGAAATCCCTGTATAAACAGTGACAATTATAGAATGCATGTTGAAGTCGTTTTCACAAAGTTATGTCATCAGCATTTTTTTTTGAACCTCTTACTCTCAAACTTCATGTTATGCAATATAAGCTACTTGTAGCACTGTTGCACAGCTGAAATGTGTATCATTTTTGTTGCCGTGTTCTCTTCAATTGGAGCCTGATAAACTTGAATGTGAAAGACAAATTTTTGTTGCAGTTCAGTGGATTTAAGTTTATGTTATTAGTGAAGAAAATCCATCGATTAACACTTTTTACATCCTGCAGTTTATCGAAACATTTCTCCTTGACATGAACTTTGAATCAAAGTATGTAGGTTTCATGGGCAGATTCGTAGTTTGAAAGTCGACATGCAAGGAACAAACCCATTTGGAATGGAAGAGTTTCACAATAATACACCACTACCAGCTGCCACATTTTTCCATTATGTACACTTTAAAGCCGATGACACACGGTTCAACATCCTGCCACATTTGTTTCTCAACAAATGTTGAGCCATGTTGCACAGACCTGTTGAACGGAAATTATAGAGCTGGTCTCTATTTTCGTTCAATATGGTTCAACAACGTTCAACCTGTTGAATGGCATATTTCAACATTCAACATGACATGACACACTGTTCAACATTTGTTGACTGAACAGCTGCAACATTTGTTGATCAATACAAGTTGAACGGTGTATCACCGGCTTAAGACTCAGATCCTCTGTTTTGTAGCGTGAGCCTCTTCGTGAACCATTGAAAAGTTTACATTCATGCAGACACTTACAGTTTTACAAACCATCTCGCGAGACGAAAGTCTCCTCTCTAAGGACAAGAATCTTGTCTCGTGAGAGGGTGGTACTGTATTTATATTGTTGAGTTACATGTATTTGACAAAATTGAGCAAAATAGTAAAAGGACACCCATAACAGGTCACGGTGCATCTAATAAGCTGCCTATCAGGACATACATACATGTACTTTTACTGATGAACGTAGGACCTGCAGGTAGATCTTTGAACAGCTGAGTTAGCTGGTTAATCTCAACTGTTCATTTTCATGATCAATTCTGCATTAATTTTGTGTGCTCTAGGAAAAGCGTTTGGTTGCATTGAGTGAAAATGGAGATGAACAAGCAACAGAAAAACTGAAGGAGGTAAAAAATGCACAGTTTTTCGATCCCAAATCAGGAAAATTTCATTACTCTGGATTTTATTTTGTAGTTGCAAACTTGTATCATCATGATGGGAAAGAGAATCGAGCTTTTGCGTAATTCTCATCTTTGAAAAAAATGAAAAAGAAAAATAGGCTTTTGAGTAAAACATTTCCATGCCCTCCGTCTGTCAGTATGGTGTACTGTTATTTTAATCTGAAACTTGTTACATACTGATCAGAAATACATGTACATGCGTCTACAACAAGTCCACAACATTGAAATCACTGAAAATTGGAGGTCTTTTGGCCTTAAACCCCCAAGACTGCAGGCTCATTAGTTTCTTCTGCAGCTGTGCATGGAAGGAGAATTCAAATATTAATAACAATATTATTATAGTAATTATAATTATTTTACCCTAACTTTTTTATTCCAAATTTGATTAGACAGTACCGTTAATTCCTACCAACTTTGCTCACAATGTCTACTTTAGGTGTATGTTGAGTTAGAGGCTATAGGTGCAGCATCTGCAGAATCAAGAGTCCGCAGGATATTGGCGGTAAGTTTTGTGATAATGCCTCAATCAGGTTTACAATGAAATTTATTGTATTCCCTCAGCTGATTGTATTCTTCTTTGTCATTTTGCCCTTTAGGGTCTTGGTTTCACATCAGAAATGCAACAGAGACCTGTCAATCACTTTTCTGGTGGCTGGAGGATGCGTGTTTCCCTTGCAAGGTATTACAACTGGCTGATCATGACTGGATCTTTCGCTCACCTAGCCACTGATGTCCAGAAATGCACATAACAAAATCACAAAATTTTGCCATCAACTAGGCAATTTTAGTGCATATGGCAATGTTGACAATTTTGGCAAAACTTGTCATATTGCCAAACCTATGCAAAGTACCGATATGTCAACACATACATGTACCTGCTAGCCTTGTTGGCGATTTTGCCGAATGTGGGGAATTTGGTCAATGCAATGATTTTGCTGAATTCTTGATGTCAAATTGCCAAATCTGTGCAATAACCTCAACAAAAATTAATTAATACAAGCCAGTATATATGAACCAGTTAATATTTTAAGCCTTTGGAATCAATATTGTCTGCTGTAATGTTGGGATAAGGTCATCCCGGAAGTTTACTGTTAGTACTTCATTGTTTGTACATCTGTAATTAATTTTTGTAATCCTCTAGAGCTCTCTTTATGGAACCTACACTACTGATGTTAGATGAACCCACAAACCATCTGGATCTGAATGCAGTCATTTGGCTAGACAAGTGAGTTACTTCTACAACATCCAGTCTGCTCTAAAGGATTCCTTCATTCATCTCATTTTTTAACTATTGGACATGTAAGAGGCTTAAAGGTTATAATGACGCATTTTTCTTTATTTACTCAATCATGGTTTTCATTGTGAGATAAAAAGATTATTATAATTAGAAAAAATCCATACCAATTTTCCTTCCATGCCCTTTAGCCTTTAAAAAATTGGAATTTTCACTTCTGTTGACATATCAGAACTGTGACGTCAAAACAAGAACAAATTTTTTCCAGGGCCGGAATTTTTCTTTTTTTAGATTCAGAAGTTGCTGAAACTGCTTCTGAGAGGCATTGTATTTGGTCGCATCAATGAAATTAGATGAAAGAACAAAATTTATATCCCTAAAATTTCCTGCTTTCTTGTTTTGATGTCACAGTTCTTCTATCTTCTCCTTTCTAGCGCAGTTTTGTACCCTACCGGAAGTGAAAAAGGCTAAAGGACATGGAAGAAAAATCAATATGAAATTTTTCTAATTGTGTTACCTCAGAAAAGCATGATGTTTTTATTGAGTAAATAAAGTTAACTTGTCAATACATGAATGAAGGGTACATGTAGGTGCCATATAGCATATGAAGCGATTGGCAAAGGTAGCAAATTGGCAAGAGGTAACCATGGTAATCTAGCCATGGGTCACCCTTGGTACCAGTCCACTGTCTTAAAAGTGGAACTTATACCTACCAATTCTTGTCCCCAGGAGAGGGTGGATGGGGGCAAAAGCGAAAGCGAATGGTGGTAAACCCCAAGCAAAAGGCAAGCAAAAGTGACAAAACAGCAGTACCAGCTGATCAGCAGACCTTTCCAAGTTAACTTTGCTTATAAATAACAACATAAAAATCTGTCATAAACTATAAAGTACACTTTAAATTATACACAAAACAATAACATTGACTTCTTTTGATTTTGAACCATATTTTAGCTACCTTCAAAACTGGAAGAAGACATTGCTCATTGTGTCTCACGATCAATACTTTCTGGACAGCATCTGTACAGATATTATGCATTTAGGTATGAAGTCATACAAGTTGAATCACTTGCTTTTTGAGCATACCTCTTATTAACCCAGTTTGATTTCTGTACTGTCAGTTATGGTCTGCATTTTTTTCCCATGTCAGTTTATGCGTGAGGACAATAATAATAATAATTATTATTTTTAACTGTAAAAAAACAAAGAGCCAGAACATCTAGACACGTGTAGTAAGGCTTAACCTAGTGGTAGTTTAGATACTCCTTACATGTACCATACATGTTTTAGTAACCAAATGACGTATGTAAGCACACCACAAAGTCAAGCAAGCTGCATTGTGTGGAATACATTGCACTGTGACAATCATGGCATGCATATTAAGTGGGAGATATTCTCGGTTTTCACATGATGTCACGGCTGCCGTGTTTGTGCCCCTAAACAAAGAAACAGTGGCCATGTTTGTGTCCCGGACCAATCTGTACTGTTACAAAAGTGTTTTCTTTTGATTTCATTGAAAAACATACAATGTAGCTGTTCATCAAGTGAGTGCAAACCAACAATAGTTGCTATGATACTAAATTCTGGCAAAAATTACTGATGTCATTTTTTGATCAACAGATCAACAGAAACTTTACTACTACCGAGGAAATTATGGTACAGTACATGTATATGACTGAATACAATAAGTAATTAAAGTATTGTAAGATAAATCAAAGGCTTTGCTGTGCACAGGCAAACTATTGACATTTTATGTTTCATTTTAATCCAAAATATACCAAATGGACCGAGTTCAGGAATGATGAACGTTGTTTTAAGTGGCGTAATGAAGGAACCTGATGCTGCACGGAAACCATTAATATGTTTGCCACAGAGTGCTGCTTTTTGTGGCAGTTATAGATACATTAAGGAGATTAGGTTTTTTTTAAACTGTTTCCCTCGTAAGAGTGATGTAGAGGACATTACATTGGGATATGAATTTTATCTTTAAAAGTGCTGATAGTATCTCTCATGGGTGAGTGCAGCAAATGAGAAAAGATAAAATTTGTATCCCCAACTGGCCATAGATGTCATGTTCTGTTTATTATATAGATACTGATGATCTGTCCATATTAAAAATGCAACTTCTTTTTTTTTTTCATTTTTGAAATGGCGAAAAGGTGGTCATCAACTGATAAAAAATGCATGATGTGTAACATGAAACTATATATAGTTCTGTATGAAAGTATGATAATGCCAAAAATGAGCCATATTACAGCACAAGAGTATTAAGGAAGGAGAGGCTATCTTCTTATTAGCTAATCATGTTAGTTACCATGGCAACACCTATATCCTTACATGTGAAAGAGTAAAAATATATATCTTCACTGTGTTCAGTGAAGATTCAACTTTTTATAAAAAGGGAAATCCTAGTATCAGAAACCCATAAGGGTTGAAACGTGTAACGGCCCCTTGTGTGCTGGGAAACAAGCTTCTGAATATTCAATTTGTTAAGTACCATATTTGGAACAACAAGAGCGAGGGGTTTCCAAATATGGTACTTAGCACTGAAACATTCAACCAATCAATTCGCACTGAATATTCGGAAGCTATGAATGCGCGTTACACGTTTCAACCCTTATGGGTTTCTGCTAGTATTTCATCAGTATCTCTATATTAATAGACTTACACATTTTACGCTACGTGCATCTAACGCCAGACAATTTTAGTCGTCAATGGGTGCCGTTTCAGGTGTGGAAGAGTTTATTTTTAGCAACATCTAGGTCCACTCAGAAACTATGTCCTCTTTAAAATACCATCATTTTACATTTTACTACCAAAATCACTAAACTGTTTGCACCCCCAAAAAAATGATCGATCCCATTTGAATTTCGACTTGCTCAACTTTACTTGACTTGCTCATTTGAAGCGCCCCAATTCGTGACGTGTCATTCTTGACGTGAGCGAGGCTGTGGGAGAATATAAAAGATTCAAACCGCGGCATGAGAGGAATGTGTACGAAGAACTTTTCACTGTTTAGAAATGATATGTGGTCACTGATGGTTGGGCGGAGGGCTGTCAGAGGTAAATAGTTGTTTTAGTATATACTAAAACAGTGAGATAATATAGCACAAAAAGGTTATCTGAACTCATTTTTTCCTGCAACGATTACAATATTTTAGGGTGCAAATTATGCGCAAGTTTCTCAGAGGTGAATAGCAAAATTGAATAGCAAAGGATTTTCGGAGTGTGAGTAGCCAATCAGAGCATGCCTTCAACGCTATCCACTGTTTTAGTACAATTGTACTCGTCTAATTAATGTTATTTATCCAGAAAATGAGTAACTGACTTTTTTGCTTTCATTAATGTATTTCCTTTCAGAGCAGTTTAAGAAAATGTACCTACAGAAGGTTAAAGAACAAGAGAAAGCTTATAATAAACAGGTAGGTTTATGTTAATTTATAAACAGAAGAATGGAAAGGAGCACACAAGAGTAGATCAATTTTATTTACTACCAAAACAAAGAAAGAAAAAAATTCAAATGGTCACTTCCTGCAAATAGCATTGGCTAGTCGAGGCAGGAAGCAACAGAAAAAAGAAGGTTGTCATTACAGTTTGTCAAGTTTGAGCAAAATAAAAGAGAGTAAAATGAACATGAAAATAGAAATAAAAAGTAGCAACAAAAATATTAATATAGGTTGCAGAAAAGTAAGATAATTAAGCATCATTACAGTTATGCAGCAATATGATCGTGCATAAGTGTAACAATACTTAAAGAATGTGAATGGCCATTAATTTCAAATGCTGGCAATGATAAACTGAAGCATGCACACAAGTTAGTAGTGTAACTGCACACGCGTGCTTCAGTTTATCATTGGCAGCATTTGAAATTAACAGTCATTCACCTAAGTTGCCTGATGAGTGTGGTCACTTTGTGACTATATGAAACAGAACTGTCACAAAAAGCAATGTTAATAACTTGTGAAGCCTGAAACTTGGTTAATTAAAATATATATAGTTTGCACGCTAGAGGATAGTCTTTCAACTCTGAAACACTTGATTTTAGACCCGACATGCTTCGGCCTCTGTCTTCATCAGGGGTCTTTGCTCTGTGTTTAGTAATTACAGATGATTCGAATTATTTATAATGATGTGATAAAGCGTGTCTTTCAGCAATTAAATGTTAATTACTTTCTTGTGTGAAGTCAGAAAGTTTGTTCATCTCGAAGATTAGAGCGAAACCCCCTTGATAACTTATGTTTCTAAACATTTCTATATATGTACACAATACTTCATAAAGCTTGCTTGTGTCTCTCTTCTGTAGCCTATTCTTTTATTCATTCCATTCGGTTGCAAGGTGCAGTGTATGAAGTCTTCCTTGCCAAAATATTTCCCTTGTGCGTAGGAGTTTTCTTTCTTTCGATAACCATGTCACTTTGTTTAATTTGCTCAATGATCATAATTGTTGTGTCGATGTCAAAGTTGTGAGTTCTAGGATTGTGCAAAAAGTGTTCTGTGAGCTCGCAGCTTCTAACCCTTATCTTAATATGGTTTCTGTGATTGTGGAGTCGTACAGTAGGTTAAAGGCTGTCTCGCTCTTTCCTACGTACTGGAATTTGACTGACAATCCTCTATGTGAAATAATTATGTCAAAGACCTTAAAGGTCTTATTTATATGAATGCACCAGCCATATTTTGGATTTTTATACAAATGCACCAGTTGCATTTTGGTTTATCTTCACAATGATCTCCAAGCTCCATCTTCTAAATAAATGTTGTTATATAATATTAACATATATATGTATATAGGCCCATGCCCTAATCACGTAAATCACATCTTCGATTGTTGTGTTGCTAGCATGGTTGTCCTGGTGGTGCACTAGTTATCACACCCGACTAGTAACGGAGGGACGTGGGTTCTTTCAAACCTTTATTCAGTTATATAATAATTTTTATATACGGAGAAGATGGAGCTTGGAGGTGGTTGTGAAGATATTGATGTAAATTTCTGAACAATAATGGTAGGTGAAAGACCAGAAGTTATAAGTTATAATAACAATAAAGTATAAGAGCTTGAGTAATATTAATTTTTGTTACTTTATTAGCAAAAGCAACTGAAGGATCTCAAAGCATCTGGTCAATCAAGGAAGCAAGCGGTAAAAATATTAATTACTTTTTACAAGTCTGTTGAATACATAAGTTATTACCGTACTGCTTTCAGTGTAAATATACACAAAAGTTAATTTCCCCTGAAAAAATATGTAGCTTATTTTGTTCTTTATTCTTAGTTGTCACTCAGTTCATCAGTGACCAGAGGCCCATTTCTCGAAAGTCCCGAAACTTAACGGGCCATTTTCGGGTGGCGTGGCACAATTCCCCCTGTATCCCAAGAATGGAGAGGATTTAAGTCGTCAAACTTCAATGTCATTTTGCTTTTTGTTACCTTAAAAACATGTCAAAAGATCGGCTTTCCAAATCAAGCGATTGCCAGTTTCACAAATGGCTTTGTGGGCCCGAAAAGTTTTCGGGACTTTCGAGAAGAATAGAGTTCAATTCCTGCTGGATTAACTTAAGACAGACACAATGCCACCATTTTGCTTGTTTAAGGGCACAAACATGGCTGCTGTGGCATCATGTGGAAACCAAAAAATTATTATTTTGTCTTTTTCATAATTAATACTGAAGGGAAATATTACTTCAAATGATTATGGTTAATCCATGCATACATGTATATGCACTACAGTAAAAAATGCATACATGTACAACTTTCCTAAGTTCTTCAACACAAAAAAAAAACCTATTAAATGTATAATTGTTATTGTTGTTTGACTCAATGGACTCTGTAGGAAGAGAAAACAAAGGCAGTGCAAGGAAGAAAGAACAAAAAGGGAGGAAAGAAAGATATGCCCAATGAGGTCAGTCACTTTGCAGAATTTCCCAATAAGAAACACTGTGGTGAAAGAAATGTACACTGTATATATTTGAAGTGCGGGCTATAGACGAAAGATAATAAATTATTTATCAGGTCCCGATAAGTGCAAGGGTCATTTCTCTCTCTTCTGTCTGTAGCCCACACCTCAACTATATGGTTACATTTCCTTCATTGAGTCCTTTCACAGGAGCACATGAGCCTTGTAACAAATTGACCTGCTCCCAACTGTGTGTCACATTTATTGTGAAGTACCAGTAATATTATGTTGAACAAAATCTTCTGTAACATGCGTGCCCCATGTAATTTTGATATTTGCTTACTGGTAACAAAAAATGAATGTTTATAACCACATCATAACATGTAGCTTGAGTGAAACGAATAGCATTTTGTCTTTTGTTGCCAAACAGTTTGTGAAACTTGCCTTATCTTACCCTTCCTTGGTGTAAGCAGGGAAGCAGGACCCAAGAGATTTGGGTGCCTTTATCTAAGTTGTGAGAGAGTAAAGTAAAGTAAAAAGTAAAAAGTAAGTAAAGTAAAAAGTAAAGCACCCATATTTAACGTCGATAACTTGTAACAGTTTCAACTGACAAACCTGAGGTCGACGGTGCGCTCATTTTACTCCCCCCTCTCCATCAGTGCTCCGTTTTACAGGTATTTAAAGCTATTTAATCTACACAGAATGGAAAGAAGTCGAAACAAGGATGTGAGCGCATTAACAGACTGTGCCATCCATGCTCCTTAAGGTTGTGTTCGTCGGAAGTAGTATTTATTATTATTATTATTATTTGCATTTTATGTTTGGCTGATTTATCTCATTGTGCCAAAGTTCCTAAACAGACCTCTGGGTGCAACCTAACCAATGGAAATTGGATTTAGCAGATTATAATTTAATACACAGGGGCCATTTAATATTAGCAAAGGTTATCATCATCATTTTTTGTTGCACTGCATTAAATACAACTTCATAATAACCAGGAGACAAAAATGAAACAACTTTAAGGCCCTACATTCACCCAAAAGTCATTTCGCACTGTGACTGAATTTCGTGTAACACGAAATTATCCAAATAGCTGACTTGTTGTTTCCTGCATTATTTGCCTGATTGCACTCAGCCAATCAGATCACGCATTTGGACAAGCCATCATTTGGAAACAAAAACAAACGACCACAGGGACGTTTGGGTGAATGTGGCCCTTTAAACGAAACCATCAGAGTAGTACCAATTTTTTTTTCACCTGCCAACGCAGCATTGCTTGCTTTAGAAACCAAACCAGTCAGATTCTCTATACTTTTTATGGGATGTAACATTTTTCTTTCTGTCTAGGATGATCTTGAACCTGTGGAACTTATCAAGAAACCCAAAGAGTATGTTGTCAAGTTCTCCTTTCCTTTGCCACCGCCACTCAATCCACCTATCTTGGGTTTAAAATGTAAGTTAATAGGTCCTTTCTTCATTACGCTATTAGAATGAACCTAAACATAAACATAGAAGGATGCACTTGAGCACATGTACCAGTGAAGGTTTTGCAGTATATGGCTGTGTTTGAAAAGCAGGAGGTGAAAAATAAGGAATCAGTGCACTCGAGTGGGTGGCCAAGACAACAAAGTGGGTGATGATTTTTGCCCACGGTTGTTTACTTTTGACAACCTTGCATAAGAATGAGAAGAACATGCTCATTGTTGTTTACCTGTAGTACATTCTTATGCTTGTGTCAGCTTACATAAATAACAAAGGTCCTACTAGCGAGTCTAAATGGTGACAGAAAATCGGCATTGATCCTCCTTCCAACATTCAGTGTGGAGAGGTAATGCTATTGATCGCTTTACCAGCAAACAGTACTTGTGTCCTGCTGACTGGTTGGCTTGGTTGCACCTTTGACGGGTTGGTGCCGCTGGATGAGACCACTGGACCACTGTTTGGGAGTTGACAGGTTTGAACCCAGGCTCGACCAAGACTCGGGCTCTTAAAACAACTGAGGAAAAGTGCTGCCTTAAGTTTGTAATTTTATCTTTATACAACTAGATTTTCAAGTCTTCTCAGGTAAGGACTTTCAACTGTCAGCCCTTTCTTTCTGCCCTTTGCTAAAAATCAAAATAGTGTGTTATGTTAAAGAATTCATGCATTGTTTGGCACTACATTTATTGTGTTGCAGCCTGGCCTTGTTCCGAAGAGGGGCAATTTTCTTTTCCCTAACCAATTTTAAAACTGTTTGACAAGCAGTCTGGCGAAAGTGTGCCAACCAGTATCGTAAATTGGTTATGAAGAACCCTGAGTGTGTTGACAAATAAACGTATGGTAGTTCACTTCACTCCATCTCAAACAATTTTCTATAGATCATGCATGCTGTATGTCCTTATGGGTATTAAGCTTGCATTATTCCTTATGCCAGACAAAATATTCTGTAAAGTGACCCTACGCTGCAGTTAATTTGAAATAAAAGTGAGATTTGAAGCTCTAGAAAATTAGTTTACCTGCAGAAAAGAAAACGTGACTATTATTTGAATTGAAACAATTGTGAATTCCAAAGAGAGTATTTTTCTCCTCTGGTAAGTTTTTTCCCTCTGAAATGCCATATCTAAACACAGTAAAAAAAATGTAAAATCAAGATCCCTGTTCTTGAACTATTTTCATCACTTTTATTATTTCATTCCTTCTTGGTATGCAATGCTTGTGCCCATGCTATTATATTATTCTTTTTGTTTCTTTGCAGCTGTAACATTTGGTTACCCCAACCAACCTAAGTTGTTCATTAACCTGGATTTTGGAATTGACATGAAATCTCGAAGTAAGAGAAAATTCTTTTCTTGTGTCATTCGCTTCATTTTTTCACCAGCCATTTCTATTGTGTTCTGTGAAGGCGACATGTATATTTTTAACTGTTAAGAGGAACAGTTATTTGAGAAGAAAGTTGTCAAAAAAATGAAATCACAAAAAAGAGGCTTTGACAGGGGCCGCAGAGTACGTTTGAAAGTGAAGGGGAGGGGGGGGGGGGAGGGGGCGAGGATTAGGAGAAAACAACACGGTAGGACAGCCCCTCCCTCTCTGCAGCTCTTGATTGATCTTTTGAAGTTATTTATTATTAAATCTGTAAGTATTTTACTTTTTTAATCAATATATTATCAGAAAGTGTTCAATCAATAATGTGAGCACACACAAAGTTTGACACAAACTGTTCGTTTATTGTTTTGTTTTGTTTTAATTGCAGTTGCTGTTGTGGGTAATAATGGAGTTGGCAAAAGTACTTTTTTGAAGCTTTTAATAGGTCAACTTGAACCGGTAGGTTTTGTGATTTGCCAGGTCATAGTTTAGTTGGTAACTCTTACCTATTACACAGGAATCCCGTGCTTCATTGGTTGAAATGATATCATCACCGAAAAATTCATCTCTTCATTCATATTTAAGATCTGCTTCACTTGACCTTCGAGAATGCCTGTTTTGATAATCTCGGTCATAGAAGTATTATTCAGGGCAGATGCCACAAGACATGACTTCATGTAGCTCATTGATGATGATGACAGTAACTATAATACTAGCAATACACCTTATTCCAAAATGGCCGCTAGTTAAGTATTGTTTGATTGCAAATTGGCCCTTTTGGCCTCTTTCAAGGTTAAATATTCTTTTGAATTTTACGTTTGAAAGCAAAGCTTAAAGGGCCAATTTGCAAGGAAACAAAAGAATACTATTGGAATAAGGTGTAAAACATTACTAAAAGTTTAGGGCCTTTTTGCTAAGCACACGTGCTCCATCTATTGGGGAGTTTTTAATTCTAATCAAGTTAAGCCAAATTAAAGCAAAGTAAAGCAATATTTGGTTTTTGCTGAGAGGGGCAACCCGGAAACTCTCAGAACAGAGTAGAGAAAAGGCAAACTCAACCCACGTTTTATGTTGACTCTGGGATTGAACCCCGGGCTTACATTTGCTTTCACTACTTCACCAAACTTACTCCCCCAAAAAATCACATTACACTCGATACGACTCCTGGTAGAAACACTGGGATTTGTTTAAAGAAGATTCTAGAATCATCAGTGGAAAAGAATAGCGCCTGCATATTACGCTTGCCTGGTCTCCTGAATTTGTCGCGTTTAACAATTTGCTATCGAAATTTTCTAGGATTGGGACTCTTTGAAATTCAGTTTTAATTAATGACTTTAGCATTTTCATTCTTATGTTTATTTCAGTTGAAGGGAGAGTCAATACGAAATCACAGACTTGTAAGTTGACTTCGAGACTTGTGTATGTTTCGTCAATTCTCTTTGACAGCTATGGATATAATATATAGCAAATTAACGCTCGTGTTAATTAACGCGGCCTTAATTAACTCAACTTCAAGAGAAATTTGCTTCCCAACATTGGAAATAGACGCGAGAGAGGGGGCAAAATTTCAAAATGTTGGAAATTAACATGTCTGCCGCAACCCCTTCCCCCAGAAAATGCAGTTTAAGTAAAGTAAACGACTTTCTAGTGTAAAAAACTGATTTTAAATAAAGTGCGGGAATAAAATCTATTGTTTGGCTAGAATCTCTGGAGTTTGCCACAGATTTGGTTGGTGGGGGGGGGGGGGGGGGGGGAAGGAATAGAGGATATTACATGGCCGCGTGGAGATAGGAAATTTCTCTTCGAGTCTTACAAAATATTTCACGAGTGAGCGCAGCGGACGAGTGAAGTATTTTTCAACACGACAAGAGAAGTTTCGTATCTCCAAGCGACCATGTAATATTCTATTTATTATATTAACACCAATGAAATACTAAATCGTTTCACGAAAGGCGTGACGTCGAAAGGCGCGTTTTTGTATGTAACCATAGCAACAGTGATCTTTTCACGTGTGAAGATAACATGTTTTCGCGCGAAAGCTCACTTGGTATTTCATCGGTGTCTATATAGTAATGGTAATTAAGGTCACGGAAATTAACGCGCTACTTAATTAACAGCGTTGAAATTAACTCAACTTAAACTCGCGGTAAGTTTCGTGAAGCGTTAATTTCCTATAATACAAACCTTGCTGAACCGCAAAACGTTTGACAAGTTGTTGCTTTTATTTTTCAGCGTTTAGGTTCTTATAACCAACACTCTGCTGATCAGGTAATGAACGATAGTTAAGTATTTTCAACAAGCTCATCAATGGGAAGCCTCTATCTCCCATACTTGGCCTAAGAGTCAACCCTTTTCCGATTGGATTTATTTATAGAACACTTCCCCATTGGAGGATTCTGTACGCCCATTGTTATAAAAGCCAATCAAAACAGAGCTATCTCGACGTCAAGGGAAATATGATATTTTGCGCGGGAAAAACCTGTTCCTAAAAATTAATTTACTCGGGAAAGGGTTGAATCAAGGAATTCGTGGAGATGGACGCTCCTCTTTATAAGCTCCAGATGCCTTTTATGTCTGTTTTCTTATTTTAATCAAGTTTTCTTTTGTTTGTAGCTAAATATGGAAGATTCACCAGTGGAGTATCTTCAGGTATAGATAAACGAACTTTGTTAAGGTCTGATGAAGTAGTGTTAATTACTTCACAATCTACTGTAGCTTTATCGCCTCGCCCCTTCCGTTTTCTCATAGCATTTGAGGTTTAGAGATAATGAGTAAACATAATGTAAGCGTTTCACGGCGTCCACGTATCCGGATATTTTTAAATCCGCAACTGTTTCTTTGCAAATTCGCCTTCTGTCCACATGTATTCGGGCTCTTCTGCAGGTACCGGAAAGCATTATGTTTTTGGTCACTTGGGACATAGTATGCTTGGGATTAGTCTTTATTTGGAGTTGTTTTGTTTTCTGTCTTTTGTTTCTTTTGTTTTACCTAATTTCTGCTCCGGTACCTGCAGAAGCTGCCCGTATCCGACGAATCCGACATGAGAATCTGCAGCTTTTGAAATCGGCTCTCCAGAGTGGGAATCTTTGAATCTTTCCGCGTAAATATTCAACATGGCCGCTGAACGAAATGCTATCGCTCCTCTAATTCTTGGACTCATTTCAAGCCTTATAGCGTGTATGCAGTTTAACTTTGCTATGTTCACTGTGCACCGTATTTTGTTCTCCACTCCGACTTTAAGCAAAAGTTCATCCTCATCATCGGTCCAAATGAATGGTCAACCTTGCTATTCACATTGTTCTTCGGTTTCTGTCCCGATTGTTGACATATTTGTCCTAAAGATGTTCACGAAGCAGTGCACGAGGTGAAAAAAGCGAATCTGCCGCCAACTCGCACGCCTGGTGGCGCATGCTGTGTTGACAATAGTCGCAGAGGAGTCCTGGATACTAGAACGAATCCGGTTACGTGTGGACGGGCAAATTCGATTTGAATACGTTACGTTGTTGACCAGAATCTTTTTGGTAATCCGCTGCGAAAAAGTTGTGGATTCAAAAATATCTGGATACGTGTGGACGGGGCCAAAGTGGCCGGGTACTCAGCAGTTAAACACTAAAGACGCACTCTTGGATGAATAGTCCATTTTACAGTTGTGTGCTTAGTTACCTGGCCTATGAATGAAAGTGAGGCTGGAGTTGACCTTGTTTTGATAGAAACCTCACTTTTTTTCTTATGTAAATTCTTACTAATTAGCATGACAACAACATCATTAACGTAAGAAAAGGAGGGAGGTCTGTATCATAACAAGTTCAACACCAAACTCATTGTCATTTAAAGGCCAGGTAACTAAGCACACAACTGTTAAGAGGTGTATTCGCTGGATTGTTTTATGGTCAACATATTAGCCCCACCTTGTTCGAGAGAGACTGGGGTTGTCAAAGTTATTGAAAGCTAACCGTTTTAAAATGAGTGCTTAGACTGAAATACTGTTTTTCAGCGCTATTTGAAATAAGTGCTTGGACTTAAAGACGGTTTATCGGCGCACTAGGCCATTTTCGAAATATCAAATATTCAGCTTGATAATGAGGCAGTGAGGACAAAACTATAAAAACACGTTGGAATGGATGTGAAAAATATTTACATATCATCCACTTTCCTTTGTCTCTGTCCTTACTGCCTCACTATCAAGCTGAATTTTAATATATCGAAAAAGGCCTATTTGTACGCAGTCTGCAGTTTGCAAATGTCGCACACCGGTCTTTTGGTAAGTTTTCGTAATGTCCAGCTTGTGTTCCGAAAAGCTAATCTTAAGTTTAATTAGCCTAAAACTTTATTTGATCTCAAAACCCAACCTTTGTCGGTTAAGGCTGGTTTACACGTTCGACGCTAGCAATACGCACAAGCAGCAGACGCAGTAGCGTTTTGGTAATTGGTACCTTTCATTAGAAAAAAAGACACTAATTAACAACAAGCTAATGCGCCTGCGTATGTTGCTTATGCTTATGCTTACGTCCTACGTGTAAACCAGCCTTTAGTATTCAATACATGGTGGGGTCATACCCCGAAAATCTCTTTCGAACAAGGAGGTCCCGGTGGATAGAATAGGCTAATGTTGACCACTTTTTATCGTGCGTCTTCGTGTTTGAAGTGCCACTGTGACCAAAAAATCAATTCTTATTTTTCTTTGGATTTCAAAACTATGACCAAACAAACACCAAGCGACCAAAGTCTTGAGCCTTGATTTAAAAAAGATACCTGTTTATCTTAACTGGAATTTTCCTATTTAATGGTCCGCCATTACTAACTTTAAGATCGTGCGAGAGCTGGATCGAGGAGATAATGACGTCAAAGGCTCACCGGTTTAAGAGTGCAATGTGTGTGCATGTCGCAAGATTAATATGCAGCACAAGAGTTTTGGGCTTTCAGACTTTTTAACTTGCGTTTTGTATTCACACGCTGAAATTTTAAGCCAGTGAGAAAATGGTGTCACTTTTTTTGGATCCAACCCTCTGAGGTCCAATCGGTCAGTTTTAAACGTGATTAATGGCTGACCGTGAAATCCAAAACTTACACTCAAAGTAAACGGCCTTTGGATAGAAGTCCAAGCTCAAAATTTTGCCCGTCAGGTGTCAAGCAAATACACTTTCAAAATCTGCAAAGAAAGGAAGAGGAAGTGATTTTTTTTAATCACAGGGGCACTTTAAGTGAAATATTGAAATAGTTACCTTTTTTATTCAAGGCTTTGTCAATTTGCACATGAACTAGATTTTTTTGTTTTTACTGGTTGTCGGTTTCAGAAAAAGTATAACTTGGATTATCAAACAGCAAGAAAACACCTGGGAAGATTTGGCTTAGTGAGCCATGCTCACACCATCAAAACTAGGGATTTGTCAGGTTAGTTGCCGATTCATTTGCTGTTGTCTTGACTTGTAACCACGTGACCTTAAAGGTAACGACAACTTTGTTACGTCATCGCCGCAATATTGATGATAAATACAAAGAAGCTATTCTCTATTTTCGAATTCCCCATAATACACTTTGTTTGCCCCCCAAAGTTTGCATAAATCATTGTTTTCAAATGCTCTTGGGAATATGCAGTGTCCCCAAGAGCATTTGAAAACAATAGTTTATGCAAAATTTGGGGGGCAAACAAAGTGTATTATGGGGAATTCGAAAATAGAGAATAGAGTGAGACACATTTTGTTTTTTGTTTCACCGTTTTGGCGATGACGTAACTTGCGTATGGAGGATAAATGGCATTAGGATCTGGTGTTTTGCTTAAAAGGGAAAGTTTGAGAGCTTCTGCTGGTGAAGTTTTCGTGTCAGAGCACCTTCTTCTCCTGCTTGCTTAAGGTGCACCTAACCCCAAAATATTTTTTCCGCTAAAATGAATCTTTGCAACTGCTCGAAACGCATTGCGGCCATTTTTTAATTTTTCTAACAAATCCTGGCATTTTATAGGCTTCGAAAGTTGCGAAAATCCTGGGTCTATTCCTGATTTGACGTCACAAACTGATTTACATTTAATTAACGCTTTGTAAAAATGCATGCAAAGTAGATTGTGACGTCAAATCAGGAATAGACCCACTCCCCTTCTGACTCGGTCGTGAACAAAAAATGCTTGGATTTTCGCAACTTTCGAAGCCTATAAGATGCCAGGATTTGTTAGAAAAATGAAAAAATGGCCGCAATGCGTTTCGAACAGTTGCAAAGATTCATTTTAGCAAAAAAAATATTTTGGGATTAGGTGCACTTTAATTGAAGTCCGCTTTCATTGTCGTTCTTTGGACAGTGACCTCTATAGAAACTACATTTGTGTTTAAAGGAAACGAGGTTGACCAAACTTGCGTCTTGTGACAATATTCTAAAAATTTAACTGCCTTTCTTGTAAACTTTGGGCCGTTTATTGTAACAAAGTCGAGGCGGTGCTTAACCTAAACCGCGATCCAGGTCATTTTGGCCAAACATAGAGCATAAACACTGTTCATTGTCAAAACCTGTGTCGAGAATGCAAGAGCCAAAGACGGATAGAAACATTAAGGAACTCTTTTTTTGAGATTCCGCAGTTCAGAGTATTTTTGTCAACCTCGGTTTGGAGATTGTGTCTGATACAACGCAACATCAGCCAACTTTTTGACTTTAGTTTGTGCAAACCTCGATTTCAGGTGGACAGAAGTCACGTGTTGCTTTCGCGGATTTGGCACTCAGTAACCCGGATGTCATTGTACTGGTGAGTGTTGGTTAATTCTTTCTTCCGGGCTTCGTGTGGAAAAGTCATTTCGTAATTTATTTAGTTTTGTATATTGGCTGAGAGTGGTTTTCTGTTGAGTATTTTTTTATCACCACGAGCGATCGCAAAAAGGCTCAAAAACCGTAATTAACCAATCGCTTCACAGACAAGGCGCGGGAAAATGCTCACGTGCAATGTGCAGTTCGCGATTGGTACAGGAGCAACCATCCCATTCTCAATCAGTCGGATGCCGAAGAAAAACTAATAGCGACTTGCGGCCGGTTACGTGTACTTGCTTTGCCTTACGATTCGCCCATTCGATTGGTTGCGTCTGATTGGCTTAAGTAATTACGTTGTTTTTAGTTTTACGATACTCAACCAGAAGCTCATTCTAGTGATTTTACAACCTCAGCATTTAGTTTGAAGTTTAAATATATCATTCCTTTCGTGTAGGGCTTGTTTTCACGAGCGAGGCAAACGTAGGAACAAGCATCAGACCGAGGCTCATTAACCTGTCGTTAACTAGTACCTTTTGCGTTACTGAATTTGCGCATGTCCTTGGTGATCACCGCATGTCACTCGTGGTCCGTTGAAACGATTAATTGATCGCGGTATTTTCAAGTGGGCTTATCGGAGAGGGAGTGAGAGACTAAGCGCTAATTCTTCTTGCAAGGTCTGGATAACTCGTTTGGACGCACGGATCGAGACACCCTCCGCCATGCTTGTGATATTCGGTCTGCCGGCCGGAGTTACCCAGGGCCCGCGCGAAGAATTAGCGGTTACTCCCCACCTTTCTCTCGTCTCTCATGGGTTGAGAAGTTCGCGAGAGTTGTAAACCTTAAGGCAACCACACACAATACAAATTTCATTCACAGGATTTTTGATATGCAATTGAAACCTCTGTCATTTTTATCACAGGACGAACCTACGAATAACTTGGACATAGAATCTATAGATGCTCTTGCTGACGCCATAAATGAATTTACTGGAGGTAAGAAATGCAGCTGAAACTGGTAAACCCGATAAGGGTCCGTTTTTTCTGTCGTATGTACTTCGTATGTACTTCGTATGTACTTCGTACTTCGTATGTGCTGTCGTATGTATTTCATTCATACAATTTTGTTTTGGCTCTTGTCTTCTCAGCCAATGACGAGAGTCGTTGTAAGAGACGCAACCAGACACCAAAAATCGCCATTTTGACTGCACTTTGTTTCGTTTCAGGAGTCTTACTAGTGAGCCACGATGCGCGTCTTATTCTTGAAACATCTTGTCAACTGTGGGTTGTGGAAAGTCAGACAATAACTGAAGTGGATGGTGATTTCGATGATTATAGGCAAGAAATATTGGAGAAACTTGGTGAAGAAGTTATTGCCAAGTCGCATTAAAATGAAATTAAATCAAGGTGAGATCAGAGAATGCTTCACAGACAGTTTTTTTTTTTAATTCTGCTTTTTTTTCCATTCCTTCATTGTGTCGTACTGCTAGTTTCGATCGAAACTATCGCAGTATCATGTACTCGTGCATGACCGTGTCAAAACGCTCTTTCCTTCGACATTTTCAAGAATTGGTCGCGCTCAACTCTTATGTACTCTGCCGCTTGTTGGAGAGGACTTTGCAACAAATTTCGAGACCTCCACACTGAACATTAGCTGTTTGTGTGGCTGTGGTGGCCTTGTAGGATGGTGTGCGCACAAAATTTGACTTGTTTGTCGATGAACTCTGATACGGGTCTTGTGGCTTGACAAAAGCATTAAAAAAATTCCATGCCTTGCCGTAATCGTTTGTGCTTGTTCATCAGGAGGCCACGCTTTTCAGCAAATTTGCATTGTGCTTGCTCGATTTTCGCCGATATTTTGGTTTGGCCTGTATTTGGCCTCCTTGAAGTGGTTGCGTGACCCGAGAAGCTTGAAGCACCCCGTGTTTTCTCAGCGTTGTGGAGAATCGACCCCTTTGTGTAGATGTGGGGTTTTTGAGTTTGTGTTTATTCCATTATTTATCCTAATCATGTTGCTATTTCTTTTTTCTTTTAGTGGGAGAAGGCATCAAATGCTCGATAGTATATCACTGTACTCTTGATGTGCGATGTGCATAACCTTAAATGGACCTTGTTGGACTTGATCACCAGGACAACTTCGAATTGTTTTCGCTACCGTTACTTGTGCATTTGCAGTGAAAAATTAGCTGGGCGGCTTCAAGCTGTAATCACCGTGACGAGAGATCTAGTCGACTTCAGAATGAGCATTTCAGCGCACCTCGCAATAACAGACAATGTCCTCCAACCCGTCCAAAAAACAAAATAGTGGCATCCTACAAAACGGTTGCGTCAATGAAAGCAGAGGTCACAAAGAGCTGTATTTTTGCATTGTCATAGTTTAAGTCGATAATGTAAAGAAATGGGTGTGGGATAAGAATGGATACTTCAAAATCAGGTTGACCACAGCGTGGCGTTCACATAGCACATATAGTTTTTACAGTTACGTTAATGATGTTAACGAATATAGCAGCACAAACCTGTTGCTTTCATAACGGAGTCATATTATTCCCTGACGTAAGCTCCCGCTACCTGGCATTTTTCCACTGGAATACACCTTGGTCGAGATTCCTGGCATCTGTGTTACTGGGCCCTCTTGCGCTTGTTTCCAGGTACATCCGTGTATTTGGCTAGCCGATGCAAGCCCTTCCATGTATGGCCTAGCGTCTTACAGGGAATTTCAAAGGATAGGATTAAAATTTCATCTCGTGCCATATTCTCAGTCAACCAAAGGCGTAAGCTGAACCAACTACGTGACTTCTCGCTCACGTTTTCCCGCGCTTTGCGGCGGCTGCATTAATTTACTTTCATTATGATTGGCTCATTTGAATGCCGACACATGCTGTGATTGGCCAAAGCAATATTTCTTTGGTTGTCTTATCTCTTTACGAATGTTTTTAAAATTTTACTCCATACCAGTCTAAGTGGCAGGACCATAACATCCGCATTTGAAGTATCCATTTTCGCCACAGCCACTGTAATTAAAATTCTATTGAGAAATCGATTACTGCGTTTTGGAATCAGAATGAGTAAATTAAAAATTGATGTTAATTAACTGCCTTGTTGTTGTTGTTTGGTCGATTCCACTGCACGCTATTCGCTTTCCACAGGCGTGACCAAGTACTTGACGAGGAAATCACAATCCCTTGGCATCAGACGGTACTGTATCGCGCTGTGTGGCAAGCGATCGCCTGCTGTGTTCAATACTTGAAAACTCTTCCCATGAGAAGATAATTTCGTTCGCTTTACATGGACTGTGAAGTTGGGAATGAATTTAAATTTCGTTAAAGGTCTGGCACGAAAAAAGGAGTTAAATAGTTCTCATTGTTTTTTTGTATTACCTAGTACCAACTTAACAACGCCCGGCGAGAGTTCCCTAAAAACAGTAAACGATCGAGTCCATAATTAAATTAACGAATTTCATTTCCTTGAAGTAGCTTTTGTAGTCAAAACCCTACTTATCCAGAAATTTTTGCAAGGAATCAAAAAGAACAGCACTTCAAGAAATCTCTTATTTGAATTATGCGTTAAAGAGGTTCTTGTTATTAGTTGGAAATTGCCTTATTGTGCAGAAGAGCCTGAACAAGGCTGCACAAGAGACGACTCAATTGAGCATTGATTCTAAAATGGCAGGACACTTCTGTATAAACGCTAATTATCGCCCGCGAAGAGTCATTTGGGGAACAGCGAGGCTAAAGAAATAATTTTCCGGGTATAAAAGAATCATTCAATCGAAGGGAAAGTCGCTAAAATTTTATTTTGGGTCGATTTCGACAGGGAAGTCTCTATGCCGCTGAAATAAATTTGGGATTTCATGTAAATTAAGGCTTTATGATCCATCAGCAAATGGAAACCTCGGAAATATTATTCCCAGACGATTGTACAGTTGCATTTTCGAAGCTTACTTTGAATAAGACTAGTTTGGTCCACGCAACAGGTGTTGTGAATTTGCCTTTGTGTAACAGGTACCATGGGTTGTGACTAAAGTATGAAGTTAGATCATCTCGACTGTATACAAACTTCTGGCATAGCGGCAGCCGCGTTAGTTTTCAGTGCTTTCAAAGGCATTAGTATGTCGGAGGAATCCTTGCAACACGGGGGATGTCAAATTGGAGGTCTACCTCGAATACAATGCATGAGCTGTATGTATCCATTATTCCATGTTAATCCTCGTAAGATCTACGAATAAGGCATTGTTTCTTTCGCTGCAACTAATTTTAAGTGTGAACAATGTCATTATATTGCCACATATATACTACTAAGTCAAGCCATTTTGGCTTCAATTTGTTTATTAATGATTGTTTTACTTGAAGTTATTATAGAAATAACCATCTATGGGTAAACTGACTAGTAATATTTGTAAAACATTCCCTACGCCCTACTATTCTAATTGTCCAAGAGGGTCAGAATAGTTCACGGGATGATTCCTAACAGAGCACTGTTAGTTACAATCACTTTCCACCGGCCGGCTGAAGTCGTTAGAATTCGTTTTACTCTTTACCAACTTACCGGTACCATCTAGTAACGGCAATTAACTAAGTAATAAAAATCAATGAGTTTTGCAGTGCTGACGCTAAACTTTGCATGCAGGAAGTAGGAATTAACATTTGCTATCAGCGAAAAACGCTATTGCCGATGAACTGTAAATTAGTAAGATAAGAAGTCCTTTATACATCGTCCGTTTGGAACAAAGCATAAGTTTAAACCGATTTCGTGCAGGTTACAGACGGTGCGTTAATGGAAACAGATTCAACTGGTATCTTCTCTGTATTATGGTTTTGTTTACAATGCTAACCGAAATGGGAGGGACTTTCCTTTATCTTTTATCTTTTAATGGCATTTTACAAGGTCGTATTAACTAGTGCTTGGCAGCCCATTTTCAAGACTCCCAACTAACTTTTAGCGTCTTCGAGGTATGTCAAGGTAGAGGATCTTGACATATGAGAATCCAGTGGTCCATCCGTGGTTATCTCCAATATAAAAATCGGTCGGTAAAACGTTCTTAGTTCTTCCCTATATCTTTTTAAGGTTTCAATCCCTTGGTAGCTTTAACAAAAGAAACTAAAATGACCTTGTGTTTTGTAAATTCGTGTGTTTTCGTGAATCGCCCCTAAAAAAAATGTGAAACGCGACCGTACAGTGAACGTTTTGTCCAAGAACTGTTGGTAAGGTTTGTGCGTACTAAATATCTCACAAACACTGGTAAAACCTGAAAGTCTGCTACTGAAAAACAAGGACGGAATTTTATCAAAAGCGTAGTTTATTTTGGGTGGAGCGACATCAGTCAGTCAGCTGTCAAATGTTTACATTTCAGCGAGTCAACCTGACGGAGGAGAACTGGGGATATGTGGTATCGTAATAACAGTTCTGTGTTATATTTTGGTGATTGTCACGATGCCGTTTTCCCTTTTCTTTTGTCTAAAGGTGAGCAAAAACTGAAACACTTCTGATCTCTATGAGTTAATGAATCGCAGAATACATTCAAAATGATCATAGTAAAAAAAAAAAAAAAAGGAAACGTGAATATCTGAAAGCGAAGTCAATGTAAACATCGTCATATGTCGTTGAAGGGACTCTTTTTTCAGAGTTTGGGCAAAAAGTACAATCATGTATGTTTTTAAATGCCCGGGCGCCGCCATTTAAGATTTAAGGTGCGCGCAATCAAAAAGAAGAGGTTGTGACGGGTGCTGCGGAAATTTAAGATAATTGATGATGAATCCCTTTTTCATTGCGACGTTGGAGTTTCTTTTTTTCCAAAAAAATATCATATAACCCAATATTTCCGTTCTTTAGCGCTATTAAAGTGCAATAACAGTGAAGGTTCTAGTTAAGACATTTCTTGCGAAGCCTAAGCTAAGTATTACACGTGACTTTCATCATAAGTTCCTTCTCGACACGTAGGGAATAACGAAGGACATCAGGCCTTCTTGAAGAATAATTAACATAAATGACCGTAAAACAAAAGCAAGAAGAATAAATTAACCATGTTGGATTTTTAAATTCACAGATAGTGCTGGAATATGAAAGAGCTGTAATATTCAGATTAGGAAGGATTCTCCCGGGCGGGGCCCGGGGACCAGGTGATACAACATCCATCTTGGTATAAGGTCCAGGCAAATAATTGGAGACTGCGAGTTTTACAAACGAGATTATTCATATCAAGAGTTTGGTTTGTCCGGCGTATTTTCATATTTGAAGAAGTGCAATGTTAGATACATTCATGATCTTATCACAGGGAGTGTACAACTATATTACTTGATTCGCTGTTTCACGCCATTTAATAGACCAAATCATTGTCAAACGAGTTCGGCGTAACCTTGACTGTCTATTTGACAGAACTGACCGGTCAGACCATGCATCTGGAACTCCTTCCAGAAGAAAGCGAGAGATTATCATGCAAGTCTTCCTTCAAACTGTTCCATTTTCTTTGAAAACTGACGGGTCTGGCCGGCCAGTTCTGACAAAAGGAAAGCTCCCTTAGTTTCGAATCGCCTAAGTGACCCAGCTCAATCTCAAGTGTAGTAACTAATGGTCCTTATGCGTGATGACGTCTGACTAGCTAATTTCACCACCAAGCCACGTTTGCACAAAATAATTCACGTTACTTGGATATGCAAGTGAGTTTTCTTTTCAAGTTTTCTCCTTTGGGATTTAGCTCATGCTGAAATTTACAAGTTTGATTTTCGAATTCGAGGCTTGTTGGTGAAATTTGCTAGTCAGTCATCATCACGCATAAGGGCTATTGGCCACGTTCGATATATCAAAATTCAGGCATGGCTACGAGGTTTTATGGTCAAATTTTACGGGTCAGTTCTGTTTCATTTGTTTCACAAGTTTCAAGGGAGATTTCTAAACAAAACAATATTCAAATTTAACCATAAAGCCTCGTAGCCTTGTGGGAATATTGATATATCGAACGTGGCCTATTATAAAAGCCTTGTGATGGGCTACAAAGTTCTGCGTGGTTTCCCGGGAAAGTCAATCTAACCCAGGTGACGTAACACAACCGCGCGCAGCCTTATTTTCGAATTCAACATGGCAGAGGCGAGGTCAGACCTCGTCGGGTCTAGTTGAAAGTTCGTTCAGTAACAGGAAATGTGGTAGACACGAAATGATCTGTTGAGTTTTGGCGATGGAAATACTGCAGGGAGTTTGGAAACAACACCTAAGGCCGCGTGCGGTTGCGGGATACGGCGTTAAAATTTTCCTTTCCAGTTCTCCAAATTACGTCACCAGATCACCTGGGAAAAAATAAAAAATCTGACACTCCCACTCAGAGCGTATAAATACCACAAACGGGAGAAAAAAGCAGTGATAATAGACAGATTTAGCATCGCGGTTAAGGCAAGGGCAAACAAAAGACTGGAATCGTTTCGCCAAAAGTCAAAGAAACTGGCTTGATTTTCTTTCATTCTTACCTGATATCTACTCAGATCTTCTCGAAAGCGAGGGTAAAGTTACGCTAAGAGAATAGACATAAGCCGCTAAATCAACGTTGTACCCAATTCAAACCTCCCGGGATTAAGATTCGTTGTGTATTGTATTTGCATGATAATGTAGCATTCATATTTAAATGATATGGAAATTGGGTACAACATTGAGTTGGAAGACCTTAGACAGCAATGACCAGAACCAAGGTTGCTGACCAGCGGTTTTCGTTATAACAAATGGTTTGCTGGGGGTGCTCAGTCTCGCGGGCTCAGAAAACCTGGTTGTGGTCATTCTTATTTAAGGTTTTTCCATTGGAGTTAGCCTATTTGGTCTATTTTCATGGTTTTGTGACAAGCAGCTGTGTGCCGTTTGACGTCTGCCGTTTCATGTAAACGCACAATCGCTCTAATGTCTCTGTGTTGAATGATGAATCAGTAAATTTTATTCCAACTCTCTCCTTCAATCTGAAAATCTCTGGATGCAGAGCATGCGTTCCACACGCCTGAAATCAACACTGGTGTAAGGGAAGGCGTGTGACTTAATAGGCCTTATTCACGATAGCCGCCATGTTGGTTTTCAAATTGTCATGCAAATTAGCCATGTGTTATGCTGGGGGGCAAACATTGAGAAAAAGGCAAATTGCGGAAAATTGGCTCGTCGAAATATTGAAATAACATTGCTGAAAGTAAATTTTAAAATTTAGAATTAAGTACCTCTTATAATAATTTGATATCTTTGATTGTCTTTGACATTTTGAGTTTCTACTTCGTTATCTGATAATTTTTCACAAAAAAAAAACATAAAAGTAACTTGTGTAATCATTCCATTTTCCTAGTAGGAAATCATCTGTGTGGCTAAGATGTTCGTTATAACCTCTCCAACTTGTGTTGTTTGCCCTCTCGGAAGTGTGTAGCTAATTTGCATGATAATAGCAAATTCAACATGGAGGCCATCGTGAATAAGGACTATTGTTTGAGTGTGACCTGCACCAAACTTGTTACAATAATAACTTCATTCAAGTCTCAGGGCTATTTAGCCGAGCACTAGTGCTCTGCTTATTGGCGAGACTTCAATTCAACTGAAATCGGAACAAATCAAATCAAATCAAATGCTGGTTTTGAGGAGAGGGGAGAAACCGGAGTACCCTGGGAAAAACCTCTCGGAACAGAATAAAGAACCAACAAACTCAACCCACATATGGCGTCGAATCCGTGAATCGATCTCGGGCCACATTGGTGGAAGGCGAGTGCTCTCCAATGCGCCACTCCTGCATCTGCCCTTATCTACAATGGGTTCTTTTCACAAATGTTTTGTCCAAGATTGTAGTTAAACCTTGTTAAAATACCTTTAACTACAGTTTAAATGTTCTGAACTGAACTTTTGGATTTTCCTTTTAGGTTTGTTTTTCGTTCTTCCTATGATCGATGATTACCAGAAAGTTGATCTGCGAACTGTGTCATTTGACGTCCCACCTCAAGAGGTGAACATACTCTTGAACTGTTTTGTAAGCTCTAGAATATATTTATATTATAACAAAGGAAGAAGCGCTTTTGTGTTTAAGTCTAATTCACCACTGACATGATATTCTTGTTAATGCGATCCCTTATTACTAAAACCCTTCAGCACTTGTGTCTAGAAATGCAGGCAATCGCAAAAATACTTCATATTTCGATTTATTACATTACGAACATTACTTTGGTCGTTATTCTTATCAAAGTGTGTCCTTTGATTGGTTAGGCTCTAACACGTGACAGTGTTACTGTCACTGTTGATGCAGTGGTATATTTTAGAATCCAGAATGCAACAGTGTCTGTGACGAACGTGTCGGATGCCCCTGGCTCTACCAAACTGCTGGCTCAGACTACCTTGCGAAACATGATTGGTACAAAGAATCTGAGCGATATTCTCATGGATAGAGAAGGGCTCAGCTCACAGATGCAGGTGAAGATAAACTCAACTTTTAAAGAGATTTTCATACCGCAAACCAAAGTAGAAAAGGTCCTTTGGCCAATTAAAACAGAGAATCCAATGAATCAGTCACAGCGCATAGCATGGAACAATCTCGTCCCCAGAGTCCGCTTTTCTTTTGGTCAGCACCAAGAACACGGACTCTGGCCACTTCCAATTTATGCGCAGTCGTAGTGAAGGTCCATTTTTGTAACCATTGACAACCGCTGTTGTTTCAAATTTCTGAGCGTGGGTAGACGAGCCTGAAGTTCGTGATTTGCGGACTTCCTTCCTTGGAAGTGGCCGGAATTCGTGTCTTGGTGCTGACCAAAAGAAAAGTGGACTCTGGAGACGAGATTGAGCACGGAACACAGCTGGCGCAGGAGAATGAAGAATGAAGGGTGATAGTTTTAGCGTGATGTGTCAATACCAAAGCGTAAAATTCAAAGAATTTGGGCTGTAAAACGAGGCTAGTAAGGCTAACTAACACAAAGACAAAAGAATAATTTGTTGGCGGCCATTTTTGCATTCGGTCAATGGGATTTTGGCCGCCTTTGAACTGTTGTAGTGCCGCCAAAAAGAGACGCATTTCCACAGTGAAAGTATCTTTTAAAAGACATTTATACCGAGATTATTTTCATAAAATATAAAGAACACATTCAGGCTAAAACGACCGTTAACGAATTTTTAAGATTTCGTACAAATCCTTCTAATCAAAATCATGCAAATCGCCGCAAAATTAGAAGCAACATGAGAAGATTTATGATTCGAATCTAGGGTCATCGTGCCTTCCTTAATGGTCTTATTTTCTGTTGAATGAATTATGTCAATAATAACTTCTTACTAACCGAGCGCGAGGGCCGTACAGGAGATTATTGGCCCGAGGTCATGGCAGTACGGACCGAGCGCAGCAAGGTCCGTACAAAAACGACCGAGGGCCAATATTCCCCAGTACGGCTCGAGCTAGCTAAGTTAGTGAGTAGTTTATTATATGGCTTTTTAATTACCTTTTGCTTCGTTTTTGCAAGCCCGTAATCGGCCCGTGGACATTAGGGGCTTTCTTACAATTCAGTCACAATTAGCCAATCAGAGCGCGCGTTATATCGGCAACAAACACAAGCCATATAATAAAACTATGAAAAGAAGTGGCAAAAGTTGGAAATCTGTCTCTTTTTAGCGGCGCTGCAGCAGTTCAAAGTCGGTGAAAATCCCATACATTTACTGTAAATTTGGCCCTGTTTGCCCCCCAGCCAAGATGGCGTCAAAAAACCGTGTAAGGGTCTATTAATAAGAGACTTGTTGATGCAATGAATGGGTTTTGATTAAGAAAACAAGCAACTAAATTAATCCGTTTTCGGATATTGTGTGCGACTGGAAATCCGAAATCCCGGCGGATTTTCCTAAATGATGATTTGGGTGGGTAAAACTGGCCTTATTAAAAAGTGATTTAGGGATATTACAGCGCTAGCCCTTCTTTAGAATAAAAATTTTGAGACAGGGTATTAAGATTTGAACATACAGGGGCACCCAATGTCAATTTTCGGAAAATATCTGTTCGAAAGACGATTTGAGATCTAGAATTTTCGGAACATTTGTTTTAAAACTCCTTGCTTGCCTGCCTGTCCTAGGATTTTCGACCATCTAAAACATGGTATAATTGCCCATTTTAAACGGATTTTTACCCTAAAAAGGTCACCTAGAATTTTCGGGAGCCTTTTTTCTGGTTGAAATTTTCGAAAAGGTAAGTTTTGATCCCTATAATTTTCGGATCACTAGACTTTCAGCTAGGGAATCCGAACAGATGAAAATTTTTTAGGGGATAAAAATATGCCTAGCCAGAAGGAACTATGCTTTAGGATCATAGCAAAGGCAATAATTCTCTTGAAACGCACGGCCACAATATGGCATTTGGAAAACTAGACAGTTACGTGAAATGAGCGCTTTTAAAAGATGGTCGAAAAGGAAGGTTCTATTTTACAAATGAGTTTGTGCCTTTCAGTATAATTTACTATTTCGTGCATTCAGTGCTGTCTTTTCCATTTAAGCTGAAGAGTTTTAAATTTATATGCAAGGAAATTGAGTTAATTTCTTATCTTGTTGAATTAATTTAATTTTTGTTTTAGTAAGCACCGGCCTTGTTTTGTCGTGAAATTGCCGGAATGAAGTCAGACCTTTTGATGACTTGTCTGATCTGACTGTTTTGTTTCTTTAGTTGTTCTTGGATGATGCTACTGATCCTTGGGGAGTTCGCGTGGAAAGAGTAGAAATGTAAGTACTGTAAGTCACACTAATAGTCGTCAGTTGCAATAATTTTGTCACCTAATGAACTCCCTATTCATTGAGAAGGTAAGAAAAAAATCCATAATATTTGACACATAGAGCATTAAAGGCAAGATGAACACACCAGTGACACCAAACCCGGTGTGACCATCATATATTTGACCCTCTGTTTATCTGGTTTTCTTCACAGTAAGGATGTTCGACTTCCTGTTCAGTTACAGCGTGTTATGGCAGCAGAGGCCGAGGCTACTAGAGAGGCGCGGGCTAAGGTGTGAAACCATAAGTGTCTTAAATTAAAGAGCATGCACAGTAATCTCCAAGAAGTAAAACCAGATAAGTGTAGATCTTTGCTTGATGAATGGCTTCGCGTTCGAGAGTTCCTCACAGCAGCGTCATAACAATCAAAGGCACCCAACGGCAAATTGTTAGTTTTTGCCAAATGAAGTGGACTTTGTTTGGCCAGAGTTGTGTGTTCATGTTTTCTGAAAAGGTTATGGAGCCATAATATAACATATACGTTCCCCTAAGATGCACCCAAGAATGGTAAAATTTGTGTCTGTTCTCTCAGGTTATCGCGGCTGAAGGTGAGATGTCTTCATCACGTGCCCTAAAGGATGCCGCTGACGTCATGGCAGAGACACCGTCGGCGATGCAGCTTCGTTACCTTCAAACTCTAAACACGATCTCAGCTGAAAAGAATTCCACCATTATCTTCCCAATGCCAGTTGACTTTGTCTCTAAATTCTTTCAGAAGTAGAAGAAAAATCATGGCATGATCCAAGCCAGCATGCGCAGTTGCAGCAAAACAACAACCTCTGGTTTGGCAGACAAGCCAGCCAAAAAAAAGCAAAATCCATGACACGACATGTGCTTGAAAGGTTGATGTTAACTTCATTACTGAGTTCAGCTTGTTTTCATAACAATTTTTTTCCTAACGCAACAGAGGCCCCATTGGAGGAAAATTTCGATGGCCAGTTCATGGTCGAAAGAAATTCGTTAGTTCCACACTAAATTTTAAGCATTGAGCTTAAGACTTCGACGCATTTTTCTTTTCTCGCAACACAAGCTTTAAGGTCTCAAAGAAATACCATGATGCCCTGAAGTTTCTCAATACCACTTGTTCGCAAGTCCTTCAGGCCTCACATAGAACAGGCAACATTTCCTTCGCCTTGTGCCATGATTGGCTGGTTTGTGTTATGAACTCCAGCTAACACAACTGGCACTTTTTTGGTGTTTTCCATATTAGCACAAGCACGTGCTGGTCCCCTCATGGGTAACTTGCGGTCCACGCTCATCTTACTACTGTCCCCACTGTCATGGGAAAGGTGTAAAATATAGAGCCTGCTTTGCAGGTCAAATGAAACCACGAGTATGGGCAAAAGTACTGGGGAGAATAATAGGTCCGTAAATGAGCTTTCCAAACAGGCCCCTTATATTATTCCCCTTCTTGACCAATAGAAATCCAAAGTATTATCATTTTCAAAAATTATTCGGCAAAAATGCCGTTTTTATTTCAGTATCACTTTCCCATTATCAAACTCTAAAATTGTGGTCAAGTTATATTGTAATTTTTTATTTGCTAAACGGATACCAGACCAGAGTCGATAGAAGGACCGGTTTGCTTATACCGTACGTTAATATTTTTACAATTTCATCTCGTCTGAATTTAGTGAAAGGTTTTAAAGTCGTTTGAAAAACTTGGTTGTTATAATTTAATGAATATACCAGTATTTTTGGAATTCTGGAAGTAAAGAAATTGCCCGACCAAAAGAAAAAAACCAAAAAACAAACGGAATGCCTGCATAGTTTTCCTTGCAAAAAGTACTGGCCATTGTAATAGACCGTACTCTTAGTTAAAAGCTGGTATCATTTTCAACATCTTAAAATAATTCACAATGCCATGCTGACAATTTTTTAAAATCATGTTACTCAATTTCGAGCTTTCTTTGTCTGATCATTTGCTTTGTAGATTTATAAAATAACTGTCAACAATTTTCAACTGAACATTTTCTGGTATTAGCTTTTTTTTAAAACAAGATTATGTTTTTATCTTTCTTTAGTGTTTTGCGTGTGAAGAAAGTGTGCAGTAATTTATGTGAAGTGAAAATAAATGATTTGCTGACGAAGAAGTCATCTTTATAATAATAAATGTCTTCATTCCTCATACGATAAAAACTACATATCTTATGTTACATATTTGACATTATAATAAAAAATAGTATTACATCACATGTGAAGATCGTATTTAGATCGTATTTATTAGTTAATCTATTAATAAGAGTATTCTTAAACGTTCTGTATTTATCAACGTGCGAGCGCTATTCTTATAGCGTAAATTACAATCGATAACCTTTGTCTCTGGGACCTGCTCACGTTAGAGGGTGGATACTAAGTTAAGAAATTCGTCGAAAAAATCTGGTCTTGTTTTTCTAATAAAACTCTTATATTCAATATAACAGAACTGTGTCGCCTTTTGTGGCATCTGTCTAGAAAATTTTGAACCGTTGTTAATTCTGGCTGTGAGGTTTAAAAAAGACCAGTATAAGAAATAGAGAATGTTAGCATCGACGACAAGTGCGACTTGGAGCACGAGTTCTGGGATTTTCATTATTGCGCATCCGTACTGCGCATCCCGGGGTGATCAACTCGTCCCGGCGAGTTGGGCTGCGACGACTTTACATCAAAAAGTCGTAGTGGTAAGTACGAGTTTGTCAAAAAGAAATTGCGTTTGAATTAGAACTGTTTAGTTTAGTTTAAAGCTGCAATAATCTTATACTAAAGATCCTGAAGTGTTGGTTTAATAATTATGGTGGGGGGGGGGGGGGGGTGGGGTTTAAGCCTGAAAAGCAGCTTAAAATGCTGATACTTTGCCAAAGAATTATTGTGCTTTTCTGGCGACTGGAACTCGTATTTTGATTTTTTTGTTAGCCTTGACGAAAAGCAATCAAGTAAAGAAAACCAAACAAAACAATCTAAAACGAGTTCTTTCGTTTCTTCTCTTCTGTCATTGGTCGTCCAGGCATCATGCAACCTTATCAGATTCAAAATTAAAAATCTTTTAAAGGTATGCCGAAATTGCATTACAAAGCAAAAAGCAGACCTAAACAATTTAAAATAAACACAGCTGATCACAGCTATATATGGCAAACCTGGATTGAAACCAGCGAAAAGTGCAGGAAAAAAATATTTTCCAAACGGTTTTCCACCTGAATATGAACATGAAAAGCGTCGACTGTTGAGAGCTTTAGTTGACGTAGTATTGCTGTGCAGCCGCGTCGAGCCACAGAAAGGGCGCGAAAAATTAAGCCTCGTTTATGTTGCAAGAAGTTAGCCTGGCTTGAGCCTGTGATACAATCAAAAACCAGTACCTGGGCAGCGGTCAACTTTAAAAATAGGTCACCTTAATGAGCACTAAACTTGAGCCCGCGATATGGTTACGTGATATTGGGCAGCGGATACCTCGTTTTAACAGGCGCCAATTGACCATAACATGTGGACGTATAACCATGGATACCGATAGCCGCAGCGCACGCCCGCCTGCAACAATGTTGAATGGGATGGCCGAACGAATGCAACACTGATGTTCACACCCTAGAACAAAAGAAACGTTGGAAGATGTTGAAGATGATGTTTGATGGAAATCAAACTTCGTTCAACAACTTCCGACATTATACACATAGTGGCCAAACGAGTGCAACATGTTCGATTCAACAATGTTGGATGATGTTACACTAACATGTTCAATAGACCCGTTTGGCCAGGCCTTAACGGCAAGAAAAGTAATAGTGGACGAAAGCAAAAAAAATCTACCCTTCGAAGCCTCCACAAAGTGTCAGTCTTCAGTATCACCAGTCCCCCAGTTCCCGGTTATTTTTTAAGGATATGTTATTGTGATGATGATGATGATGATGACGATGATGTTATAACACAGTTTGCGACATCTTGCCCTTTGCTTGTACTGTAAACCCCCTGTTTGTGTTGTAGCTTGATACAGAGAAATCTCGGCAGATGGGTAAAATAAACAACTAACTACCGTGACTGCATTTTTCTTCACATTTATTTTATTGAATGTCCTTCGAAAATAGTCGGGAATGCCATTCCGAAACTCTAAATTTCAAAATTTTCTGGGCGAGCATGCCCCCAGAAAATTGGAGGGCACAGCCAATGATGTAACGTTATACCATAAGGCGGATGTTAAGAGACTGTTTATTAAGAGGGCTCTTCCTTTGAGGCTTAGATCTCTGTGGCACCAAGCGCCAATGCTATTATTGATCTTCTGAATTTTTTTCTACCAGTTCCTACGTGAGCAATCGATATTACCAAAATATTGTCCTAGAATCTCATCAGGGATACAGCCATTATACCAGTGGAAACCGTAAAGCTGATCAACACGATGTCTCAGAGATCCGCACCACAGTCCTTTGCACTTGCTCTTATTAATCTTCGCCCCTGCGGCGCGCTCGTATCGATGAAAAACATGAAAGGTCTCCGTGATTGACTCGTCATCCGCAAAAAGCAGTGTCGGATCGTCCGCAAACTGGGGCAGCTTAAGCTCCGTTTCGGAACCAGGGGGAAGAATGTCACGAATCCTGGGGTTAGATATAATGTTAACTGCCATTGTTTCCACCGTTAAAACATACAAAGGCATGGACAGGGGACAACCCTGCCGTAGACCTCTCTCCAAAGTAATAAAAGCAGGAAGCCAACCGTTACTTTTCACCGAACTGGACACCGAATTGTAAATAACTCTAATCCAGCGTCTAAAGACAGGGCCGAAACCAAAACGTTCAAGCGTCTTAAACAGAAAACTATGAGCCACTCGATCAAAGGCCTTTAGCTGATGCACAGAAATCATAGCAAGCGGGATTTTCTTTTCATCTGCATACAAAATAACATCATGAAGAAGTCGTGTATTATCATTGATGGTACGTACGCCCTTTACCGAAGCTGTCTGATCGGAATGGACGATGAGTGGCAATACTTTTTGCAGTCTATTGGCCAAGGTTTTTCTTAAAATCTAATAATCAGTCGTTAGTAAGGTGATCGGTCTCCGGTTCTTAAGCAAAGTTCTGTCTTCTGTCCCCTTTTTTAAATAACAGGATGATTATTCCTCGCCGCTGCGAGACCGCGAGACGTCCCGCCCGGAAGGCATGGTTATAGACATGCGTGAGATTAGTGCCAAACAAAGGCCAAAAATATTTATAGAAATTGGCTGTCAGGCCATCAATTCCAGGCGATTTATCATTTTCAAGGGAAATTACGGCCATTCGAAGCTCCTCTTCCGTCAATTCCGAGTCACCTCCACATAACTTACTTTCCTCTTCGGTCAACCTAGGCATTTCGTCACATAAAAACTCGTTCTGTGCATTTTCGTCGCATATATCAGCAGAGTAAAGATCTTTGTAGAAAGCGTGGATCTCTGATAATAGGCCCCTAGAGACGGTCACAGTATCCAGGTTGTCCTTTGTGAGCATTTTAATAGTTTGGTCCGCCCTTCGAGTTTTCTCTAAGGACAAAAAGTAGCGTGCACTTTTTTCACCCTCTTCAAGATACTGCGCCTTTACACGAATTTTCGTAGCTCCTAGTTCCTTACAGTCAAGTTGTTTGAGTTTTTCCTTCGCTAAGAGATACTTTTCTATATCATCTGTCGTACCATTTCGAGCCCGCCCCTGAAGATAACTTAATTGATTCTCCAGTTGAAAACGCTCGTGGCACTCACGGTTCTTTGCGTCGCATTTTAGCTCTTTTGATTGCAATCACCTTAAATTCTTGCTTAGCACGATCCCATCATCTTAAAGGATCCAATCGCCCCCAAAACTCTTCCAATCGCCCCCAAAACTCTTGAAGTGCCAATATCCAGGACCACGCTGTACCCTATCAAAATCCAAAACTAGCACTATAAAAGCGTGATCTGAATGCGCGTAAGGCCTAATTTCCACAGAAGTAACAAACTGACCAAGGACCTTATTAGCCAGGAAAAAAGTGGATGCGTGTCCGAACAAATCAGTCGCCAGAACCAACCCTCCCAGGCCATTTATAATCTCGCCCGCCTCTGTCTCTCCCGCCAAATGTCCCTTCAATCGTCTCTAGCAGATATCGTTTTCAAAACATCCGCGGCAGATTGACGAGCATCCAAATCTCCATCTTGCTGTTCTTATCTACTTAACCACTAAAAGATCAACTGACTGGTACGTGCGCCGATTGTTTACCAAAACTAATTATATAATTAAATCATTGCTGACTTGAAGTTTGGTAACCGACATTTTCACTGTGTAAACAATTGTTTAACATGCTTCTTAGCGGGTGTTAATACACGTTTCAGCGGCACTTGGAAGAAAAATTATTGATATTTTAAAAAAAGATCCTCGCAGTTAATAGTGATGTTGTAGTCTAGTGGTTGAGTGAAGGGGTTATTACTTCAATGTTCCCAGGTTCGAGTCCTGAGAGTCCAGACATGGGGGTTTTGCTTTTAAAAGAAATATACTTATCACTGTTTGTGTTAGAGCGGTTTTCAATTGAGTGTCGAAAGTAATTAGCGAATTGCTTTGGTTTTGCATTTACTTCACTCAGTGATTGGTTCAAAGTTCTCGCGCCATTTTTTCAACCAATCAGCCAAAACCAATCGTGGCTCGCGTAGTGGATCAGGCGGGGTTCCTAAGATGGAGAGGGGGCGGGAGGGAATTCCGCAGTACCGTGGAGGATAGAGAAAGATAAACAGAGAAAAAAATGCCACTTCCAAATCACGTTCGGTCGATGTTCCCATTTGGGATTTATAACAGTTGTTGTTGTTCTGTTTCGTCGTTTCGTTGTGTTTCATTGGCCCTGAAAAGCCCCTATGGGGAGCGGTCACTTAATATGTTATTGTATTGTATTGTATTGTAACTTCACGTGACTTGTTTGCGTGACTATTAAGGGCGCGTTCGATTGACCCTATTCCGGAATAACAATACGTGGAGTGATGATTAAAAACATTATGTGCGGCGTTTTGCAGCAACAAGGATAATAAGGCTATGTTTAAATTAGCATTTTAGCAAATGTTTGACAATATTAATATGAATCTCCGCAAAAACGAAGGATTTCTAACTTCTATTCCATGTATTCCTCCGGAATACGGTCAATCGAACGCGCCCTAAAAGTGCCTTAACATATTACATCATAAAGTGTTAGGACTCTTTTGACACAAATGAACAAAATGAAATTGTTTTAAAGATCATGTAGGAAGTACGCTTGAATTGGCTTTCAGGCTGTCGTCATCATGTCCTCTGCAGTCCACACTTGCCAGAGATGTTGATTGACATTTTGAAGTGTCACACACCGCGTTCTGTCGGAAGTGATTTTTAAGAACCTTGTCATTCGTGCGTGTCTCAAATTACAACAGCAACGATGTCGCTTGACTCTCAGTGGTTTTACCTAATGCTTTTCGCGTTGGTTTCTTTTTTAGCGTTTCTAGCAGCTTCTTTTGCTTTTAAATCAAGCATTTCTTTACCTTTGTCCGTTTCTACAAAAAATGAGTGGTTGTATTTTAATATTTTGATATCGTTTCTTCATGCATGCATTTCAGGTGTTTGGTCAGTCTATTGGCAAGTATTTACACCAGTATTTATTTCTGTGAAGCTGAATATTTCTCAATGATTACAGTACTTAGAACTTGCATGACAGATATTGATTTTTTTTTCTGAATGTCAAACATAGTTTCGTCGATAATCCAGAAATGCTCCATGATGTGACGAAAGGCTGGAGTTTGTCTTCAACTTACTTATTGACGTTCTTAGTAGGTAAGTATATTATATTATCTTGTAAAATGTAAATCGTTTATCCTAACCTTTTGGCCAATGCAAAGGGCTTGTATCTTTCAGTGCATATTTTGAAGACAAAAATATTACGTAACAAAACTAATACTGTCGACCATGTGAAATGTATCTGAGCTCGAATTGATGTATGGACACAGTTGATCTTTTTGCTTACTATTTAAATGTTAATTTTGTCCTCTAAATTATGAATAGAGGGCAAAGTTAACATTCATTCTTGAACCGAAACTGATGTATGGTGATGATATACGGATACAGTTGGTCTTTTGCTTGTTATCTGTTTGAATGTTAATTTTGTCCTATAAATTTTGATTAGACGGCAGAGTTAAATAGTTATTTTCATAGAATTGTGGGAACGTGGAACTCCCTTCCACTTTCCCTTCGTGAGGCAACAAGTGTAAAGTGTAAATGGATTAGTATAGTTTTAGTGTTCTTATTGTTATAATAAAAATATTTGTTATTACCACAATTTAATTTGTAGCAATATGATCTGCTTTAATATGGGGTCTTTGACTCTTTTGCATTTCATCCCTTGGCCTCTGTTTTTTTTGCATGCCATAAATTGCAAGAAGTAAATAAAAATAAAATAAATAAACATTCTTTCTTGAACCGATACTTAAAGAGAGCAAGGAAATTTTGTTGCATACAAACATATGTACATGGCTGTTGAATGGAGAAGGAAACCACAAAAATGGATGAATCTGAGCTTATTTTTTTGTAATTGATTTTTCTCGGAAATATTTGTGAAAAATCTAGAATTGTCGAAGTTCCAGGGAGAAACATGGATGTTTGTGATCAATCTTGTGGATACATTCCAATTCTGACAAATCTCAATATATAAACGTATAGGTGGGATAACATAAGGGATGATGTTGATGATATCATTGCCTCGTAAACTTATTGTCGTCATAATTAGAAGGATTCATGTTCCATTATATTGTCATTTTGTGAAGTTTGATCCTTATACTTTATATCAACCCAAAAAAATGTGGGAAGCGTTAGTTACACACTGAGTAATAGTAATAGTAATGATCATAAGAATAATGAAGAAGTCCTATCACAAGGACAAAGTTGAGCAAATTATAATTTTCCTCCAGTGGGGAGTGGACAAGTAATAATATTAGAAGCGGTCAGTGTGAAACGCAGACTGCAGACCGGGGGTAAAATGCAGCCTGCAGACCATTAGTAAAATGCAGACTGTAGGCAAAATAAAATATTAATAAGAAAAAACGAGTCATAAGGATAAAATAAAGAGTGTTCATACCAGTTTGTGCTTTGTGCTGAAACCCCAACACAGCTCCCATTGCTTTGGTTGCCCCATCACATGTTATAAATCCGGATTTTCATCGAACTCTGTAAAAATTGAAGCTGTTAGAATCCTTGTTGTGGAGGGAAAAAGTATATTTTCGTTAAGTGAGTTGCTTTTAGGCAAAGAAATCACCACTCCATAATTCTCCTGTCCATTTTGCTGCACTGAACAAAGTCACTGAGTAATTACCCGATAACTCAATTTATTTTGACCCGCAAGGCTACAATACCAATTAGCAAAGACAGAGATAACGTGGATTTTGCAACAATTTAAGATTTCAGTCGGTTTAAGCCAGTATCACTGAGATGTAAAAATTTCTTATTAGGATCCTTTCATTCGCTTTCGTGTACGTTATGTTTATCCTTTAGTTCACAAGTTCGTTTGTCTTGCATCTGGAAGATGTTTATATTTCCAATTACAGCCTCTCCTGAGGGGTTATCGCACATAGCTTAACCAAAGAAATCCCCGCGTCCAAATTGCTCGGAATACATGAAATTCTTTGTGCATTTCATTGCACCGAAAAAAGACAACCGGGGTTATAACTCAGATACCTTTCAGGTATTCCAAGTAATAATTGTTGGTTTTTCGATCGATATTGCTTGATGTGCTGGTGTGAGAAATAACTTTGAATATTTCAATGCATCTGGAAGGGCAAAACAAAGCACAGATGATTTCAACGATTGCATTTTCCATGGACTCTCAACAGCAGTCCCCAAAAGGTGCAGCAACCTGCAGTCATGATAATGTGAGTTGTTGACAGATGTAAAACAGGATTGTCTTTTAAACACTCTTTATTTTATCCTTATGACTCATTTTTTGTTATTAATATCTATTTTACCATTAGTCTGCATTTTACCCCTGGTCTGCAGTGACTGCATTCTGTATTTTACCCTCAATCTGCATTTTAGCCCCGGTCTGCAGTCTGCAGTCTGCGTTTTACACTGACCGATATTAGAAGAGGGGTTTAATGAAAATAGAGGTTACTTCATGGAAAATGCAGGCGTATGATTTTTATTCACGAGTTGAGTAGTATCAGAAAACAGACGAGTGAGCGCAGTGAATGAGTAAGTTTTCTGATACAAAACAACGAGTGAATTAAAATCGTACACAGCATTTTCCATGCTGTAATGTGTTTATTTCATAGGTACTGAGGTTCTTTTCGTGGTAGTGTTTGATAGATAAATTTATTTTGCACAAATGGAGTGGGGCGATGAAAGCAATAAACAATGGTTTAAAATCGCCTTGGAACCGACAATTTATTTAATAAAATTTACAACACTTACTGTGTTTCAGATATTCTAAAGTAGTTCAAAGTGAAGAGTGTTTTAGTTCGTCCCTTGTCAAAGCTACCGTTGATCTGGGTTGATTTCTCTTTCCTTGCTTCTTTAGTTGTTTTTGTTTGCACTAAAGAACCTCCCTGGTTTTCTCAAATACCAGGTCGTTTCTTATGCTTACGGAATGGCCCTTTTTCTTCAGTTGTCTTTCCAAGGTAGCCACTAAACTTCGAAGGAAAGCCAAGAAAGGCTGGTTACAGAAAAGCACAGGAGGGGCATGTCTATTCTGGGGGTGGGGTGAGGTGATTAGGTCTGAACACTAACAGAATAGACATGCTGTACTGGAGTGCTAATGCAAAAACTGATCTTTATTAATTTCCTTTTTGAAGACACAAAAAGATGGTAGCAAAGAGAAAAGACTGTTTCTATCTGTAAACATTGTAGTTTGAGCATTTGAAGTGTTGAACTCTTTTTATGGAAATACAGTTTAGAGACAAATTTATGCTACTCTTCAGCAATGCAATTCTCTGCCTTAATCTGTTCATTATAATGATAATAACTGTCTTGCTAATTGCTGTCGCAAGTACGGCAACAAATGCAGCTCAAAAAGGTCGAACCAAAAGCATACTTAGCATTCTAGGTGGTATAAAAATATAAAGTCTGATTTTAATATATTCAGTGATAATCCATTGATGGTGGAAATGAAAGGAAAGGAAAGGAAAGGAACTTTATCTAAGTGCCTAGTCATTCTAGCGCTGGAGCACTAATTGGGGACACTGTAAACTGAAATTAACAATTAACACAAATCAAGTCAAATGTTGGTTTTTGAGGAGAGGGGAAACCGGAGTACCTGGAGAATACCTCTCGGTGCAAACTAGAGAACCAACAAACTCAACCCACAGATGGCGCTGAGTCTGGGAATTGAACCAGGGCCACATTGGTGGGAGGCGAGTGCTCTCACCACCCAAAACTTACGAATTCATAACTTCTTCAAGATCCTGATATCGAGTGCTCGAGATTGTTAGGCCAGTGTCATCAATGTAGAGTTGTGGGGTAGAGGACTCCAAACGTTAAGGGAAGTATCCCCATAAGTTTAAGGGCCAAGGGTTGTTCCTTGTGGAACAACACAGGATACATCTAGTAGCCTTTCAGAGTAGATGCCAAGAAACCTTTTTTAACAGGATCTCATTGGAAGCTCTCTTTGAGTCAAGGAATAACACACCGTTGACTTTTTCCTTGTCAAAATTGACAAGCCAGTCATGTGTGAGAGCTAGCACTTGGTGCAGTAGCAGCTGAGTGCAAAACTCTAAAACCAAACTGTTGTGTATACATAAGGTTGTGAATTTCTGATTAATTATTTGATAACTTCTCATGAATTATAAGCCCCTCAAAAATATGTGCTATGGTATGGATAACTTAAATGGGTCGATGGTTACCTCTGTCACTGTTTTCACCAGCTTTGAAAACGGGAGAGGCAAGCTTTACCCGAAGACTATCAGGAAATAAATTTGTTCTAATTGAGAAGTAGTACAAGGCTGCAAGGCCAAAATGCACCGTACTTGTAAATATATAGAGCTGCAAGTTTCAATTATAACTTTCTGGATATGTTGTCTTAGCTATATCCACCAAGGATTATAGCCGTATTGGGAAGGCAAAATAAGAGAAAAGAGAAAGAAATTAAGATAAGGTAAGGTTTATAAATGGTGTTTCCTTCTGGCATTTACAGTAAAAGTTTATTGGAAATGGCTTCGTAAAAATGGAATTTAAGGAGTTTGCCAACAAAGCAAAAATACAAACCATAGCTTTTGTCAAGCAGTGCTTTAACTAATACATGTCTGTCAAGTTGGTGCATAGATTTAAATTAATTACTAAGCTGGGAAGCAAGTGGTGCAGCTAGGGAGTGGCTGTCTGAAAGTAGCTCCCAGTGACAGTCAATGAAAAAAGGAATCTGATTCAGAATGAAGCTTATTTATTTGTAACACAAGGGCAAACATTCGATTGTAGTCATTCAATACCGTACTTGTAATTTCTTTTCTCCTTTGTGCTACAATAGGTTACACCTTACATGACACGTTAGACATTGTAGTACATGACTTCAGAGGATCACCGGGTCTTATTGTGCATCATATTGTGGTAAGCACAAATTTTAAAGAACTATTTTACTTGTCTTTTTGAGTTTTGTTAACCTTGTCATGTTGCTTAAGTCTTCTATTTTGCAAGGCTTAATTTTCTTTGAGAATGACTGGGGCTTGTTGATCACAATTCCTTCTATATCTCAAGAAAGGGGGAGTTTTACATCATCACACCTCAAGAGTCATTTTGATTTTTGTTATCTTGAAAACTTGTCTGAGGATCAGCTTTCAAAACAAGCAGATGGCAGGTTCAAAAATGGCTTTTTCGGACCTGAAAAGGTTTCGGGACTTGAAAAACAGGCTCCATGGCAAGGGACGTTCCCGCAGCACCTTTTCCTAGTTCTCTACCTCACTGTATTTTCGGCATTCAGTCTCCATTAATTTTACTTTGTGATACCTTACTTACCAGGGACCATGTTCGTCTACATTTTTATACTTGCTGCAGTGTATTACGTCAAATTTGGAGAACTGTGTCACTGATTGGGAGGGGAGGGAGGAAGGGAAGATTGATGGTGTTCGGTACTAAATCGCAGAGTATCTGAGAGTATTTTAAAAAGTGTGTAGTTTTAAATTTTAAAAAGGGCTTCCTACGGGCAGGGCTTTCAAAAGTTATTTCTTAAAATAGATTGGCCAGTGAACCCCTTTTGTCTCAAATGCTTCAGTAGTTTTATGTTCCTAATCTTGGCAACCTGCCCCATGGTGACGCCCTTAAGAACAGTGTTTAATAAGGACAAACACACTTTACGAATTATGAATTATTTGAGTGTTCTTCCAACATCCCAAGTGGTTTATCATGCCTATAAACCATAGAAACCTGTGGTCTATTGCTTTTATATAAAAATTCAGAAGACGCGCGATTTTTCCATGAGTGGCTCAAATGTTTCAGTAGAAGTTTTATGTTCCTGATCTTAGCAACCTGCCCCATGATGGCCGGGCATGGTGATGCCCTTAAGAACGGTTTTTAATAAGGACAAACACACTTCGTCGTCAAGAAATTAAGCCCTTCACAACTTCTGTCCAGCTCCAATTTATCCTTTTTGGGCTATTTCAAGACTAACTGATGGTATAAATAGTTACGCTCTAGTGATGAGTAACCTACAAAAACCAAACAACCAGGTAACAAGCAGCAGCCCGAGATGGGTGCTGCTTTTGTAATGACATCAGCTATTTAAGTTTCTCTGATAAGTACGATAAACCGTAGGCCGTCTCACAACCCCTCATTTTCATAATCATGTGAGGTGAAAAAGAACCCACTTACTATTTAGGCGCAAAGATTAGGGCATGGAGTTGCGCAGGATAAATGCTGAGATATTAGATACACCAAGCTACTCTAAAACATCTGATGATAAAGAAAGATATATGAGGTAATGATTTGATGTTCACATATATATATTTATACAATAACCAAATCAATGCGTGCGCCCTGATTGGTCAATCAGCTATGTTTTATTGTGCCAGTAAACTCATGGAAAAATCGCGCATCTTCTGAATTATTATATAAAAGCAATAGACCACAGGTTTCTATGGTTTATAGGCATGATAAACAATAGAAACTTGTGGTGTATTGCTTAGATATACTTTGGATCCTTCTTCTGGGAGTTCATTGTTAGTGTAAACCTTCATATTCTGCCTATGTATATTTAACAATTATTCCATGAGCACACGTTGGATATGAGTTGATAGATAGCCAACAAGGCGCGTAGCACCGAGTTGGCTATAATCATCTCATATCCAACAAGCGCGAGTGGAATAATTGTTTTATTAAAAACGCCCCAAAAATATAGAAAACTAGGAATAATTGTTTTATTAAAAACGCCCCAAAAATATAGAAAACTAGACTACAATAAAAATAAAAAGGCCCAAAAAATCACGCATATGCTTGCCGTGTTTGTAGATCATGGTATAATGGCTCATAACCCATGATGGCTCAGCCAATCAAAACGCTCGAATTGCATTATCCAATGATCCAGTTTTTTAATAAATATACATATACTTATACATATACATATACATAGCTTGAACTAATCAATAACTTCTACTTCTACTTTCTACTTTAATACTCAATACTCTTCAACGCTATTACACATCAAGAAGAGATAAGAGAATAAAATTTAAACATAGCCAATAAAAAATAAATAATAATTAAGTAAATATGAAATTAAGAATATAGCTATACTTAAAAATAAAACTTAAAACTTAAAATAGTTTTGCACTGCAAAATGCTGAATAATTAAGTGATCTGGCTACAGGTGATAAACAGTTCCAGTCCCTTATGGTTCTTGGAAAGAAACTATACTTAAAGTAATCATGATGTACAGATGGTTGAATAAATGAAGTCGTTGAGTAATTTCTAGTTTCCCTAGTAGACAATTGATAATATGGCGGGATAGGCAAAGCAATATCATTATACACAGATTTATGGAAAATTTGTAGACGATGGTATTTTCTTCTCTCGCTTAATAAACCCAAAGATAGGCATTTCTTCAAGTCGGACACGCTGGTGTTATAACTATAATCACTTTTTCTTTGACTCTGAGTTTCACGCTTACGCGATCATCAGACAGACTTTAATGAATAGTATACCTCGTTTACTTTAAATGTATACAGTGGTTGGTTAATTAGTCAATCAATTGTAATCTGAGCAGGCGCGTAGCGTGGTCATTTTTTCAAGTACGCACAAGTACATATGATCTAGAAACCTAAGTAAACTAAGCGAAAAATACTGCGTTCTTTATTTCTTGTTCGAAGTAGTTGTGTGAATACAAGCAAAGTACAAAGCTTCTTGCCCTTATTTTGAGCAAACTGGGCGCAAACAAAACATCGTTTTGGTTGTGCTAGCCTGACTGGAATTGCCAACAACGTTCTTGGAACGTCGCTCCTTTGTCAAGAACGTTCTTGGAACGTCGCTCCTTTGCAACTTCGCCTTTTTGTTGCACGCTGACCAAACAACACTGCATTGTTTAGTGTAAGAAAAGTACAATGCAAAACTAAGTGAGAACATGTATACAAAAATTTGGTTTATCAACGGAGTTGATAATGTAAATTGACCACCGTACAGAGATTCTAAAAGCTGACGTTTCGAGCGTTAGCCCGCTCGAAACGTCAGCTTTTAGAATCTCTGTTCGGTGGTCAATTTACATTATCAACTCCGTTGATAAACCAAATTTTTGTGTACTACTTCCCCACCGACGCAGCACCACAGTTTCTTTAGAAACTACCCCTTCATTCTTAAGTGAGAACATGGTATTATAGCTTTTGTTTTAGTTTTTAGAATTTAATCAAAGTGGTGTTTTCATAAGGAAATCGTGGTTGCGTACAAGTAAAAGTTAAAAATAGAAACAATTAGTATAAAACTTCAAAATTTTCTGGTGACTTCAAGTACGCACATGCGTATTTGCGTATAGGACGCTACGCGCCTGCTGAGATCGATGTTTCCTAGGAATTATTGGTTCTCGTGGCGGCATTTGGAAATAAATTCAGTTCTTTTGTTGAGGTTGCGTGCTTTGTCGGCTTTAATGAAAAACTGAAAAACTCCACATCAATACCGGTCGTTTCGCCAACGTGTCAGTTCGCCAACGTATGAAGTCTATTCGCCAACGTCTAACGTCAGTTCGCTAACGCTTATGTGTCAGTTCGCCAACGTCCAAAAAAACTTTTTTCGTTGAAAGTAATTGTCAATTAAATAATTTGCAATTCACTTCCTGAGAAACGTTTAAACAATATCCTACTCAAGTTGAAAAAGTTCTCACTTCCTTTACAATATGCCGCACGAGCGAAGTTAATGAGTTCATATTGTTTTTATCGCGTTTCTAATTCTTCTCGTAACAGAGAGAAAAGAGACCGGTACTGAGAAGCAGGCTGTAGGGGGAACATTTAATAGTTGAGTGGGGGAAGGAAAAGGTTTTGCCGCAAATATTTAATCAGTGTTTGCAATTGATGGAGAGACGAACTAAACGGACGCACTTAAAAATGTTTGCCAAAAGACGGATAAAAGTGTCCAATATCTTGTTCGCGTTTCAAGCAATGCAAAAACCCTCTGCGAGAGTAGAACAAACACGTAGGCGAAACTTGCGGGAGACAAGTGAACGCTTCTAAGCGCGTAACCAAACAAACATATTTCAACTCAATGGCTCTTTAACTGCGCAAATGTTTAATAAAAAGGTTTTACAGCCGGTTTATGCTCGCAAATAAAGCCGTGGATGGCGTGGGAGAGAGAGGGAGACAGAGAGAGAGAGAGAGAGACAGATAGAGAGAGAGACAGAGAGATTGGGGAGAGTGAAACAAACATTTTCAAGCCGAAACAAACAATTCGTCTTGGATCAAAGGTCACATTATCTTCTTTTGGTAATTTGTAAATACATTTCAGATCTATTTCACAAAGTATTTTGGACGTTGGCGAACTGACATTAGACGTTGGCGAACAGGTCGTTGGCAAACTGACACTTTGGCGACACGACCGGTTACCTCAGATATACTACGCTATGCGAAACGCATCGAGCACTCTACCGCAAGGATAGACTATCATGCAGGCACCGAGCGAAGGCGCTACAACAGAACAATTAGCTTAGCGCCTGAACACCAACATTTACGTCAGTTTACGTAGTGTTTGTGATATAAAAATAAAACTCCTGAAGAGTGAGGCTTCAAGCCTTACGAAACAGGCCTGTAGGGCAATCACCGCGTAGCTGTGTTTTCATTCTCACAGCCCTCTCTCTCTATATATATATATGTGTGTGTGTGTGTTTATTTGTGGAAGAAAAAACAAATAAACTTTAAGTTCATCCCAACAATCCTGTTTCGTGGTCGCCCACTCATCAGGGGATTTAATGAAAATAAACTTTACCATCGCTTATATACAATATAATTTACATGATCTTACTAGTCTGCTTTTGCGGAAAACATCTCACGATTTCTGTCACTGTTAGTTGATTGAAATGTTATTATCTTTTTGCTTTCAAGATTATCACAGTAGCTGTATTTGTACTATACATAAAGCAGTTTCTTCCCTTCGCTACAAGCCTCTGTGTCATAGAATTCAACAGTGTTTTCCTGCATCTTCGCCGGTTAATGCGTTTTCACGGGATAGAGCGCTCACAGTTTGTTTACAAGCTGAACCTGGTGGCTCTGTTTGGAACTTATATCGCGTTACGATTCGTTTTCTTGGTTTGGTGTACAGCGTTGTATGTTCGTGAAGGACATAAGACGTACTTGCCTTATTTTCTGGTTGGAGTTATTGGATATGTTGCACTGATTGTGATCAACGTGACCCTATTCTCCCAGCTGTGGAAGATGGAGTTTATGGTTAAGACGCCGCGGAACGGGGATTGCTGTAATGGTTCCGTTCAAGAGAAATTTAATTAGCATTATTTGTTCTTGTCATTAGTTCTTAATTAACGTTGATATTTCGTTTGCGACAGATTACATTGCGAATTTCAGACCAACGGTTAACTATAACTCCCTCAGTCTCATTTGAAACATTTGTGATAAGGTGTATAAAACTTCGGCCTCATAGAAGACCGGGCTGATGAAAGTCACATAATACCGCATTCTTTGCCCATTCCCCAGATTACTTTCGCGCTCTTAAAATGAAACTAACTGACTATAAATAGACTGAAATTCGCCATGTAATCGAGCCCAATGATATTGTATTTTACCGACGTTTGAATAATGAAAATATTTAACGTAGTCTTAATTTGAATCGAATTTAAAGATTTCGAATGTGTTTTGCGCCTGGAAAAATGGGCGCGCGAAGTCTCCTCCCCCCCCCTCGTGCAACACGATTTTGTTTGATGAGGATTTGTTAGATTTCGCGCGGCATTTTTCCTTGCGCTTGATTTTATTTCCGCAACACACGCTCGTAAAGTTTTTTTTTCAGGGGGGAGTGCTTGTAGTTCGTCAGGAGCCCATCACCCGGAGCCTCCATCCAGACTATATCATCGAGTCAACCTTTGCCCGTATCTTTTTATTTTTAGAATATTTTGTGAGGCGAACGCGATCACTGGTGCGTGACTGCTTGTGACGTAATACAATAACTTTGTTTTGATTGGACGGCAAAATGAATTCGCGGGAATTCGAACGTCTTAAAATAAAAAGATACGGGCAAAGGTTGTCTCCAAGGGTTTATATGGGAGATTGAGGCACCGGGTGATGGGCTCCTGAGTTCGTGTAATCTTGTTGTCCGTGCCCTAGAAGCCTAAAAAGTATAGCAATTTGCGCTATGGCAGTTGTGTTGCGTTTCTTCTACCGTGTTCGTGTTGCACTATGTACGGATGGAATGTGGAATGTCCAGAAATGCACGCCGATTTCAATAAGCGTCACAAAGTGTCCCTTTGCTTTTCTCTTCAACTTCAACATCACTCACGTCTCCGCCGGAATACGGACACTTCACGCCACAAATTGTTCCCTAACTCCAGTCCTCGATTAGAAATAAATAGCTGGATGATTTACCCTCACCAAAAAATAACGTTTAACCTTACACTTACCTCATTGCAAGAAACAGGTAGAAAATGCTGAGACTTAAAGTTTAATGACAAAATTACCTCCATTTCTGGACATAAGTCACTTGGGCGTTGTGTTGTATTTATGATCTCCTTCAGGAAAAAGTATAGATAGGATATTACACGGTGGCGAGAAGATATGAATTTATGTTCTCGTGGCAAGAACAATAGGGACCTTTAGATTCCAGGACGAGGACGAAAACGAGTACGAAATTTGACTGCCTGTTTCTAGGGAAAATACTTAGAAAAATTTTAACCCGTACAATTAATCTTACTCTTTGTTAGCAGTGTAGGCTGCTCAGTTATCCTTATTTCTGATAACTGAGCCTTTTTGCTGATCGAAAAATGCTAAAACCGCTACCGTGTTGTTGACTTGTTTCGACACGACGACATTTTACTTGCAAGACTTCGTACTAAAATGACGACAGTATCACGTTTTCCCGCCAAATGAAGCTGGTTTGTTCTATGAGAAAATCTCGAACTCGTAGTCGTTCTTGTCCTAGAAGCTAAAGCACTCTATTATTGTTCTTTCCACGAGTACATAAAATTCATATCTTCGAGCTAACGTGTAATTTTATTTTTATTATATAGACGGGAGTGTTTTACTCACCAGTTTTCTTTCTAAGACCGAACACAAACTTTATCGCAAAGTCTCGCCGCTTGGGGGCAGGAATCTTTTCAGTTTTCGCGTTTGTTCTTCACATGCAAGGAAATCCTTGAATAATTTTAAGTTGTGTGAAGTTTTATTCTTCGTGTTAGCATTTTCTTGTTTCTCAGAGAAGGATATTACGTCAGCTTCAGAGAACTTCACGAATCTATCGCTCACCATTTTTTTCACTGACTGTTTGCACAAGCAGCCATTCAAAGGTAGAAAATGACGTCATCAATATTCTCACTAGTGAGCCACTCGGGTCCCGGATGTAGTGTCGTATGATTTTTTTCCAGTAAAACACTCCTGTCTATTTAACAATTAGACCCGTAGCCCTTGCGGGCTACGGGTCTAATTGTTTTAGTATCACCCAACTAGTCGGACAGAAAAGGCAATAACAAAGTTAGCAAATGCAAGATGAAGAAAATGCAAGTTGAATAAAACGAAAGATAGCGTCACGCTTTTCGCTACTCGAGGACTAATAGTCCTCTAGCAGCGTAGCCAATCAAAATGCAGGATTAGCATTAGTCCACTAGTTTGGTGATACTAAATGATAATGACAATTATAATACTGATGATAGTAATGTTTTAAGGATAAACAATCATTTTAGTGTAAATATACAGTAAACATCGTAACTTATTTTAAGGGTGGACTTACTCGAATGGTTCATTAAGTTCCGATTTAGCTCTTCCCCACTGCATTTTTGCTTTGTTTTTGCCAAGTTTGTTCCTAGGTGTTGTTTTTAAAATTATTTGCCAATGAGTTGAAAATGACTTATTAAGCGTACTTTAAGAATCTTTAATCATCCTTCGGGGGTGTTACGAAAACTAAGACTCTCGACAACTAAGACCTCAGACCCCTGGGTCTTTGTTTTCGTAGTACGAAAACTAAGACCAGGTCTTAGCTGTCGTAGTACGAAAACTAAGACCCCTTGTAATTCGATGCTTACTTATTGGCACGGAAACTAAAGATAGGGTCTTTCCAATAAGAAGAAACTCAGTCTGTTAACTCTTTGGTTGTACCCACTAAAAATGTGATACACGAATTATTTTTTCATTGTACTTCCAGTGTCAAAACAAGTCCACAATATAGCCGTACGTTACGCAACAATAAACGACAATAAATCTCCGACTAGGGGGGTTTACTAGTGGTAGATTTTCCCGGGTTTCTCTCCAGTAATTTCCACAGTTTACAAGGGGTCTTACAATTCGTGCTAAAAAAACTAGGACGCTAGTCTCAGATTGACATTAGATGTGCAATACGGCATTGGGTGTGCAGATCAACATTAGGTATGTACAGAAACCCCATAAGGGTTGAAACGTGTAAGGGCCGATTTACACAATACGATTTTGTCGCATACGACAACTCACGACAGGCCTACGACATGACTTAAGATTGTCGCAGCGTTTTAAAACATGTTTTAAAATGCTACGATATTTTTTCTGACGTACACAACAATCGTAAATCATGTCTTGGGCCTGCCGTAAGCGGTTGTCGCATCCCGGTGTCGCATGCGACAAAATCTTATACTGGGAAACAAGCTTCTGATTATTCAGTTTGCTAAGTACCATATTTGGAACAACAATTAGTATGGAAGTATGGAGCGAGTCTTCAGTGTCTCTGGCAGTTGACGTATATTCCGTAAACTCCGATTGATTT
>NC_090870.1:46035313-46080313 GCF_036669935.1 Montipora foliosa
TAAATTTGAGGTTTTACCTTTTTTACTGTATCTGTCCTCTCAAGTTAGATCTTTAAGTTAAATTTGGCAAAAAGGATTTATGTCTACCGAAAATGAAGGTTTTTCAAAACGGTCTCTCGAGTATAGATTTTTGAAAACAGAGGTTTATTGCATTTGTCTCTTTTGTCTGTAGCCCGCACTTCAAATATGTGCATTTGTTTCATCGACTCCTTTCACGGGAACACATGAGCCGAACAAATTGACCTGTTCCCAACTATGTGGCTTCATATAGTTCAGTTGGTAGAGCATTTCACCTGCATTGCAGAGCGGTGTCTGACATTTGCAGCCTGCCTACAATTAGCACTGATAAACATTATTTAAGTCTAAACACCCTTTTCAAAGAGCACTGATAAACATTATTTAAGTCTAAGAACCCGTTTTAAAAGGGTTAGCTTTCAATAATTGTGATTTAGGGTTAGTCTGCAGTCTGCAAATGTCAGACACCGATTGCAGAGGTCATGGGTTCGAGTTCCCACTGGACCCACCTAAATTTTTCAGGTGTCCAGATAAGTGCAAGAATCCTTTCTCTCTTTTCATAATGATGATAATGATAATGATATGTATTTCAATATTTATTGATAAGAAAACTCCAAAAGTCTCACCTTCATTACAAATGTACATGAAAATTGTGGAACATGAACGCACATGTGCTCTTGAGCTGCACTTTTTTGAAGAGAATAAGAGACAAAAGATCTCTCAAGTTTTACCCATGAAAGACCAAAGCCATTTAGTTCCACTAAGTCAGGTTTGGCCTAGCGAGAAAATAGGAATCTTTTTCCTTTTCACATCTGGTAACACAGCTTAGCATGGAGAACGATGCCAGACAGAGTGCAGTCAGGTGTCTCACCAATTCATCACTTTGCATTGCAAAAACAAAATGTTATTTTGGTGTTTGAATGTTGCAGGATTGGTTGCACCACACAGATAAGTCGCTATCCCGCCTAAAGGATATCAAAAAGACATCATACCGACTTGGTGGTGGACCGCGTGAGAGGGAAGTGGGATGCCAATGTAATTACAGGAGTAAGAGCAAGAGCAGTTACTTACAGTTGAACCCAGAACCACCTCAGATAGGCGTGGACAGTCAAGAGACAGCAAGGTAAACTACACCAGATGGGCAATAATTAACAATTAGACCTGTAGCCCGCAAGGGCTATGGGTCAATAGCCCATGAGGTGAAGTTGAATGGGCTATTGATCCGTGGCCCTTGAGGGCGAAGGGTCTAATTGTTTTAGTATGACCCAACTAGTTGGACAGAAAAGGCAATAGTAAAGTTAGCAAATGCAAGTTGAAGAAATATTTATTTGGGAATAAAACGAAAGAAAGCGCCATGCTTTTCGCTACTCAAGGACTATTACCTATAGTCCTCTAGTAGCGTAGCCAATTAAAATGCAGGATTTGCATTAGTCCACTAGTTGGGTGATATTAATTATAGCTTCTTCTTTGCTGGATGCAGCATGTTGTTGCATTTATAATTTTAATGTCGCCTCCTCAGCATCAATTTCAGAGGTTCTACTTCAGGCTTGACTCCCACCCATCCTTAGATTAACCCTCTCCCAAGCCAGCTTGAACCTGTCTAATGCCAGACAATTTTGCTCATCAATAGGGAACCCCTGGGAGTCAAGGGGTTAAAAAGCTGTATTCCACATGGACTTTCCCTACCTGGGTGTATATAAATTATGCAAACGCCTGCAAACGTTCAGAGGTCGCTTATCCTTTGCAGAACATCTAACATTAACCAAATGCTTTACCGGTTTGAAAAGGTCCCTTACCTGTTGTGCTGAAAACTAGGGAGAACCCTGGGTCAGTGGTATACTTCTGGTTCCAGTTGTTCAAAGGCCAGATAACTTAATATGGTAGATAAGTCACTATCTATCAGTTTCATTCTCTGCAAAGATTTCAGTATTTGCCTCGTAACTGTGATGCACACTATAAGCACATCTAAGTCAAGGCTTGTATCGAACCCTTGGACACTCTGGATAGTGACTTATACACTGGATAAAGTTATCCACCGTTTAACCAACTGTGGCCTGGTGGTATGGGGTATGTATAAGACAGTCTTTTGTAATGGGTTTTCTTAACCTTAATTAACAGGAAATCGAACATTTGATTTCATGGTAAGAAAGAGTCACTTTAGAGGCCTTGTTGATTTGTTAACTCTTTCTCCTTATTTCCTACTTTGCTTCTCTAGTATGTCAGACTTGTCCATTCCTGAAATAATGAGACAGGTTAATGAAAGAAAATCTCAAATGAACAAATCAAAGAGAAGGCCATACTCCGCATCAGTTTATACCAGCATGAGTTCATCAAGGAAGTTCGACAGCAGTGATGAAAAACACTCCACACGAAACAACAATGCCTTTATCACAGGTGATTAGTAACTATGAAATAAATTACATACAGCATACTGAACTGTCACTTGTTGTGTGTGATTTTGAAAAAGGTCATCTTGGCAATTCTTGGCAAAAAAACGTGTAACTAGTCAGGAAAGTAGTAGTAGCCATCTGACAGTCAACTGAGTAATCAGTAAGATGTGCCATTCCACAAATCACATATATTTGAGCCAATTTCCAGTGGCTTACATGTTGGCTTGTAATATCATGAAAGACTGATAAATTCTACAGCATGTGTTACAAATTTATCCTCTACGGTTGCAATTCAAATGATGAACTTGCAATCATAACTGGCCAGATGATCTATTAAATGTAAGATATCAAAGTAACTTTCATCTTATTACCCTAATAGCTCGCTGGCTTGGACATTGTCCTAATTTAGTAAGAAATATGTCTTCTTTCTGTCATTTCATGAAAAAGGGAAATTTAAAAATTATTTATGATTTCCATGGAAGGCACTTGACACTTACCAACAATAAAAAAGAAACCACCTAAGGTTCAAACCTCTTACTAGTCACTAGCTGGCAAATTAGTAATCACCAGAAGTGTGGTCCCTGAATAAAAGCGCTCTTTGATGACAGAAAGACACAATCAGCTCTTCCTTGAGTTAGAAAGTATTTCACACACTGATATTACAAAGAGAGAAGTAATCCTCACCCTTATTTTGGACAATTTAAGCAATTGTCTCTTGACAACATCTAAAAAATTCAGGTGGCTCCAATGGGATTTGAACCCACGACCTTTGCAATACCAGTGCAATGCTCTACCAACTGAGCTATGAAGCCAGACATTAGGGAACAGGTCAATTTGTTGTGCTCATGTGTCCCTGTGAATGGACTCAATGAAAAAAATGTACATATTGAAGTGTGGGCTATAGACGAAAGAGAGAAATGACCCTCCTCCTATTAACGTGATTAATCCCACATTATTTATACCCGTATGTCACCTATTTTGATTTCTATCCTTTTGAAAGACAATGAGATCCTTAACCTCCCCTCCCCAAGTATTTTCTTGGTAATATTAGAAACTGTTGTATCCGTTCTGTATTAATAAAAATGCATTTGTTGCCCCAAATATTTTTCAGTGAAGGGGCAGACAGTAACACCACAGTTTCGCCAACCTCATGGATTCCAACAAGCCTTTGAAAGTAAAACTGATGACACAGCATTTAAAGGTACTGGTACCATGAAACATGCATACCGTTGATTCACTTCATGAAGTGCATTCTCTTGTGTTACTTGGGTTAAAATTATATTTGGGAGAGTCATGGGCCAGAACTTGAATAGAGTGGAAAGGAAATTAGAGAGAAATGGGAAATGCAGGGACACTATTAACACAGTAACAGCGGGAGTCGTTGAAAAGCATACAGGAGCAACTTATTACTCACACCTCACAAACCCTGTTGCTTGGTGCCTGATCGCTGACCGAATGTTTAGGCTGTTTGTTGACTGGTTTTCGTCCAGTGACACGGCTTATTAACTCTGTATTATTTCTTATGATCAATAATGGTAATAGGACTGAGTGCAGTCCAATAATATTCAGTCTGTAATCGTAGGAGTGATTAACAAAATGAGATGATTGCGTAGCTGGAGTCTGATTTGTTTAATCACGAGTATGATTACAGACCGAATTGGACGACACAAAGTCCTGTTATCAATTAATCATAACCATTGCAATTTCCGAGAAAACAAATGCATTCCTTTTTTACTGTCTAATGCAACAAATTTGTCCATTTTGGAAAATCCCCAGTTTGGTAGGGTAAGGTTTTGTTGCTATGGTTACGGTAAATTCTGTGATTGGTGGATTAAGCTGAGTGCACTTAATATGATTGGCTGATGTAACTGCCTGATTACAGGTGTGCAATTACAGCCAACTGTCCGATTAGATTGTCCGATTACAACCCTACAAAATAATTAGTGAAAAATAAAGCAGTTAATGCACCAATCAAATTTGAGAAAGTTGTAATGGTTATGATTATGTATATAATCGTAACTATTGCAAAATTCTCGAATCTGATTGGTTCTGTGCGCGCCTATTTGTCGCGTAATTGGCGTGCGATCACGTGGGTGTCCAATTAAAGGTATCCAATTTGAACAACTTCAAATTAGCTACCTGTAATTGGACACCTATGCCATTTTGCACGTCAATCATATGCACTTGGATGGGGTCTTTCTTGTTGTTTTCCTACTGTTTGCGAAACAGATTCAATATAATTTCAACTTTTTCACTCAAAAAGTTATTCAAAGACTGTTTATTCTCGAATTTTGTAATAGTTACGATTAATTGGTAATTGAACCTCGTGTCGTACAATACAAGGAGTAGTCGTTCTCGTAATTTCAAATCAGCCTCGGGCTGCGCGCTCGATCGATTTTCAAATCACTCGCATGATTACTCCCAGAATTGTACTTCGCTCAGTCCAATTATTATTACTTATTCCTTTGTGTCAGTTTTTTGTCCTAGAGATTTTTGTGTCTAAGCGACCTCGTGGATCTCGCACACACAACTCGCTGCGAGCGCAGCGATATCGCACGGTCAGGAATGAGTTCGGGTCCCGTTCAAGCCCGGGTTTTCCAGCTTGTTTCGCAAGTTGTAGTGATGATCTCTTTCATTGAGCCCTACATACTCCGCAGTTCAAATATATGAAAAAAGTTCATATGTTTTTTTCAGTTCTCGAATGATCTCCAAAGAACCCATTTTTTCAGGCTTTGCAATCGCTCAAGTTGCTCGCAACTGTATCACCGCTAAAAGTAATAACAACGCTAAATGTAATACCAACCGTAAATGTAATAAAAATTAACTCTAAATGTAATACTAACCACAAATGTAATAAAAATCAACCCTAAATGTAATAAATTACCCCACCGTAAATGTAATACAATTTAACGCTAAATGTAATGAGGTGACCGACCGTAAATGTAATACAATTTAACCTCAAATGTAATAACAGTGTTGAAAGCTCCTTTACGATTACCGGTTATTATTTGAGTGTCGGTGAGTTTTTGTGAACATTCCCGAGGTTCTGCGTAGTTCCGGTCAAAGCTTACTGGGAACGTCTGAACTTCTAAAGATTTCCCAAAAAATAGCCCTTCTGATGGTGGAGCATTTGCAAATATCATTTCCGAAATTCTTTACAGCGGATAGCGCAAGTACATAGTGGAAATAGTGGGGAAGCCTGGGCGAGAGAAGGCGTGCACTCAGTTGTGGGATCGTTTGGGGCCCCTGGTTTATACTCTTTTTGAAAGGGGCCCGCTATTTTTTAGAGTCCTTCTGGATGTGTTTGAAAGATTTGGTGAGACGGTGGTATGATAAAGCATAAAAATATACAGATGGTACAGATGATATAAAGACAACTTTAATAGCAACGATACTCATGCAAATATAGTCACAACTTACTTGTAAATGAAATAAACGTATTCTCACTATTTGGTGCGATTACTCAACGCTTGTTCGTAGAACACAGTAAGAAATAGTAAAAAATCTACATTTTTCAAAGCTTTAACCAACAGTCTATTAAGAGTTTTCAGATTTATTCTATCAATATATCGATATATATATATTCTATATCGATTTGAGTCAACAGACAAACGGTAACAGAAACTTTCCGGCATGACAGTTCGGATACTCTTTATTTTTTCCTTCCATTTTTCCAGATGATGTTCTGAATGTAGAACCATCCTACGATCCCAGTATACAGAAGTCTCACCCACGCATTTATCCACTGAGGGTGGTTAATTATGTTCTTAAGTGCTAAAACAAGGCCACTCCCTTTCCCACGTGTTTTAGAAATCTGTCGCATGCTGTGGTAACCTACGCATGTATCCCAATCAAAAAACACTCTTGGCAGCCTTTGAATGAATGAGCCTGTGAGACTTCTAAATCGTTTGTTTATCATGCTTAAAATGTTAAAGGTGTCCACAATGTTTCTCGGGCTTCCTGTTAACGAAAAAGTAATAATGATTTCAAGGACTTCATTTGGAAGGTCCTCTATGGAACGAGGTTCTTCATTGTTTTCTCCGCTACCTATCTCATGTGCAGCCCATTGAGATTCTTCATTCGTAGGCTTGTCACAAATATCTTCATCTCCTACTGAACTGTTACCGTAATTATGATTCAGTGCCGTTAAACAAACGTAATGGATTCCTTGATCTTCCGCAAAGTGTCCTAGTGTCAGTGAGGCAAAAGGAATGGAAAATTGAGGAGATATAACAGTTTTTGCGTTTGGACCCAATGTCGATATTATTACAATCTCCACGTTGAAAAGATTAGCGACAGCTTGAAGAGTGATCTGATCTCCGTAAGTTCCATTTTGGGCGATGCTAGTGAGGTATTGAGACCAAGGCATGCCTACGAAAAGTTCAAAAGGAAATCCATCCTGATTGTTTGGATTTTCAGTCAGATATCTTACTATTTCTCTCCGCAAAGATTCCTCGGAATGAAAAATGCCAATAGTTTGGAGTAGATGGGCCAATGCTGAAAACTGGCAGTTGCCGTCTCCTGGTGGATTGTATGTGACATCAAAGCCTTGTTCGCTGAACGGTTGATGAAGGTCCTCAGGCGTCATTGCGATGTAGTATTTTTCCCGGTGAGCTGCTTTCTTTGCTTTATGTTCCTTCTGTGTTTTTGAAAGACTCATCTGTCTCCTCGCGGCTGCCCGTTTGCGTTTTTCTTCAACAGCTGTAGCACTAGTCATATCTTCGACTGAAACCCAGTCACAGCAAGACTTTTCTGTTGTGGGGGATTCGTATGTTATTTTGTATTTTCCAAACTGTACATTTCGTTTTATAATCGTTCCGTCAACAACAAATCGCTTTTTTGGAATACCGCGGGTTCTTCCTGAAAATGGAAATCGAATTAGAACCCGTTCTCCCACTTTGTAAACGGAGGGTGGGTTGCCTTTTACTCTCCTCTTAATGTATCGCTTGTCCCATACGTTGTTGGACGCCCTAGCTTTGGATCGAATTTTGCGGATACGTTCACCATTGTTTCTGAAATCGGAGGCCCTAGGAGAAATTCTAGCTGCAGATGAAACACTCTCTTGGTAGGATAATCCGCCATCCGATATCTCGGATAAAGCATTAGACGCTCGACCGTAAAACACCTCAAAAGGCGATTGTTTACCTAAAACGTCCATCAATTCCTCGTTTAGGACCTTTTGGTATTCCATTAATTTTGAGACCCAGTTCACTCCAACCTTGGAAAAATTAATAAGATCAAAATTTATCTTTTTTCGTAAAGATCTATGAGACCGTTCCACTTTTCCCTGAGACTGGGGATGGTACGGGGACCCTCTGATTATCTTCACTCCTAGCGATTTGCATAGCAGATCCACGGCTTGTTTGAATTCTCCTCCGTTATCTGATTGGATCACTCGTGGAGGGCCGACCTCTGTGTACAGCTTATTAAGCTCTCTTGCTACTAGCTTGCTTGACTTCCCTGTCAAAGGACGCAGCCACAAATATCGACTAAAAACATCTTGAACTGTTAGGATGTACTTGTACGTTTTTCCGTTCTTCGATACAGCTGATTTTTTCATATCAACCAGGTCAATTTGATGTCTTACCTACAAACAACGTAGAAATGAAATCTTTAATCGTATAACATGCTTTGCAGCGATGTCACTCTACATGCAATCAAAGTGCTCAGACTCACTCATTCTCATCAAGGAAGAGCCCAGGTGCTATTTTTGATTTTGTTAATTTTGGAAATTTGTTTGTGTATTCGTCTTAGGGTTACTATATTATACACGATCACATCAGCTACGCTGCAATACTAATCCTGTCCATGTAAAAGACATTATTATGATTATTATCATAGTAATAGACGAGCTGAGATGCCCCTGTCATATAAACCATTTCTCACATTTCTTTCCAAAGTTCTTCACTTGAATAACCCCTTAGAATGCTTAAATGAGTCGATTGACCCCAAAGAGAATGGTTTTAATTTAAGGAAAAGTTTTGGTCATAAATGGGGGTATGGTTTTTGCACTCTAGCCTTGATATGGGTATCGTTTTAAGAAGAAGCCACTTTTTTCATCTTTCTCGAAAAGAAAATCAACAAAGCACTTCACAAATTATGTTTACGGTAATGTAACATTGGTCTGGAACTTATTATATAACGCTGGTCAGAAACAGGGTTTTGATTTAAGAGTCAAGTGATAAATAGGGTTTCAAATTTTTGGTCAGGTTATAAATACCATAGGTAATATCGCAGATTTTGGTCATAAATAATGTAAGGTTTTGGGAAGCGTGCCGTACATCCCCACCCAAATTTTCTTGGACCCCCCCCCCCCCCCCCCCCCCACCGGCACAATGGTTGATTAGGGAAGATTGGTTTGGTCTAATTAATAACATAATTTATCAATTCTTACTTGGACTGTTTTTGCTCTTATGGGCCGCTGTATCGCTTTATTTTGAAACCGTGCGTTCATCTTCTGGCTGAGTCGACTTTTGGACAGCACATTCTGGACGTTTCTTTCACTGACACCTTGAAAGCGCTTGATCAGTCTTCGGTTCAGCTTTCTTGAGCCGGCGCCTTTGCAATGCCGAAATTCCTTTTCAACCAAAGCACTCAGTTCCGACTTCTTTGTAACTTCTTTGCCTTTAAAAAATAGCCTTTTCCTGCCGTTAACTTCAGAGATAGAAAACTGTGACTTGGCTCTCCAGAAACGAACACAGGCTGCCTTTTGGCTTCGGGAGCGATCTTTCACAGGCACCACAAATTCTCCACTCGTTAAGGCGAAAAGAGTTGCGTAAGTCTCGTCGTCCACGGCTGACATTTGACGAAAACATTTCTTATCTTCTGCCCACGTTCCAATGATGAAAATAAAAAACGCTAACAAGGGACATTTTACAATCATTTTGCTTACTTTCGAAGACCACGACAAGAACCACGTGAAAATCCATACAATTCCAGACAAGCGTCTTGAGAACCCAGTTGACTGAGTTTGTGGGCGGAGTTTGTTTGCGAAGCAGGAAAAATTTTTCAGAGTTTTTTCTCGAAACAATTTTTTCACCAGAAGGGCACACTTAAAGAGCTACAAGTCAAAGGGAATTTGTTCGATTGCTCTCAAATTTTGACAGTACCTAGTTTTACATATAAACAACAAAACCACTTCTCCGAATTTTTTATTTTGAAATAACTTTTTTCAAGAGCGATTTTTGTACGATCACTCCACATTTTTTTAATCCTATTTCAAAAATGTTCTGTAACTTTTCACTGAAATTACACATTAAACAAGCGAAAAACAAAATTTGCTTTGACATGTAACTTTCAAAAGGTGGTTCGGGCGCTCGCATTTAGAAGTCGTGAAAATTTCGGCAATTCATTTGTTTTCAAAAGTTTTGGTATAGTCTAATAGCCAGTCCTATAAGCTTTAATTTGATGTAAGGGTTTAGATATCTATAGTTTAAACCCGACGCGCTACATCGCTTGTACGCGAGACACCCCTGAAGGTGCACGGTAATCTCCCGGGGGGAGGGAGGGGGGGGGAGCACTGAACTATTTTTTGGGTGGGTATATGCCGCCCGGGACTTCAGAATTTGGACCCGTTTTGGAAAGAATTTGCCCCACATTTGATATGGTTAGCCAAAAACACACACAATCATGCTCGTAAGCTAACTATGGGCAACACAGGGTGTAACAGTTTTGAATCGTATTTTTTTGAACCAATCTCTCCTTGCTTACAAAAGTGGAGATTTCGTGCATTCAAAATATTATACCCTGTTTAGGAAACGTCTCTAACTCAGGAGCTCCAGAATCATGACCCCGTTAGGCGGCGCATACCCCTATAGGTATTGTATTGGAGTAACCCCCCAGGGGTAATCTGCGCCTAACGGTGTAGTTAGTAAAGGGGAATAACCGTGATTGGGTATTCCGATAATCTATTGAAGTGATATCATATCACTGATGATATTGATGCCATTTACGCCTTTGCCGCTCTTAATAACGTGTTATTACATTTAAGGTTAAATTGTATTACATTTACGGTCGGTCACCTGATTACATTTAGCGTTAAATTGTATTACATTTACGGTGGGGTAAGTTATTACATTTAGGGTTGATTTTTATTACATTTCTGGTTAGTATTACATTTGGAGTTAATTTTTATTACATTTACGGTTGGTATTACATTTAGCGTTGTTATTACATTTAGCGGTGATACAGCAACTACAATGATCATTTTAAAAAATTGTTATAAAAAACGTTCACTGGCTATATACAGTTAAAAACTTTCGAGCTTTCGGCTGTCAGGCTACAGCCTTCAATGGAAATGAATGGAAAAAATGATGACAACTACAATATATACAAAAATAGGTGAGAAAAAGGAATATAAAAACGCGAAAAAAGTGAACGTTTTTTATAATAATTTTTTAATATGTTTTACCCTGGCTACGGTTCTTCTATTTTTACAATGATCATTCTCGCTCAGTTAGAGTCATTAGAACCGAAGTTCAAAGTATGTGTCTTTCGTGTCTTCCACAGTCAGAATTTTGCGTATTCGAGCTATAAAGCACGCTGGAAGATTGGACAGCGCGTGAAAAGCTCAAGACTTGCTCGAGGTGCGGCCGGAAGCAACTGGAGCATACCTAGTATAATTTATCTCGTTTTCGGAAAAGCTGGTTGCAGCCAACGGCGTGAGTTCAGTTTCAAATTAATTTGTTTTTTTATGCCAATTTAGGACTCTTGTATCTTGATGAAAAAGTGAAACATCAATCTCCCACATTTGATGGACTCCTAGAGTTTTCGGCGGCGTTTAATGACGACGAGGATGACCCGTGTGATATACCTCCCCCTCCCAATGCATCACCTGAAGCAGACTCTCCGGAATGTAGAGAATCTAATGAACACTCGTTCAACGAGGATGATGATGAGGAAATCGACAAATCTTCGGAAGTGACGTCATCTTGGGCAGGTTGTCGTTCTTTGGTGTTCGCTATTCCAACTGGTAACGAGGGCGGGAGCGAAGACGAAATTGATTACAACGAGTTCAAACCTGGACGAGTTTCAGCGGATTATGTGCGGAAAAGTGAGTTTCTCCTTGAAAAAGTGGACGAGAAAAATCTAACGGAAGCTATTGAAATATCCGACATGTTACAAGATATGGAAAGTGCAAAGCAGAAGATAGGTAATCTACGCATCAGCCCTCGCGATTTGATAGATCTTGACACTGACTCAACGAGGCAGAGTACACCTGAAGGAACACCACCTCCTGCAGAGGTGTTGGATGTTATTGTACCTTCTGTTCACATAACTGATAAACAGATCAGCGGCGCGTCTGTCGAGAAAGTCACTAGCCTAGGAGATGGGTCGTATGAAGCGTTTTGGGTTGAAGAACCTGTAGGTCGCGTTGCATCAAATGCGTTGCCCCCGAGAAATAACCGTCCTTGTTCGGCAAAGTACCTGAGCCAACGTGAAAAGCATTCTGCGCGCGTTAAAAAACATGAAAGCGAGGGCTCGCTAGTACTGAAAGGAAAAATTGTGGAGTTCTTTAACTCAGAGGACTTGATAGCCGGAAGCCGGGGTAGGCATTTGAGTAGAACTTCAGAAACTAAAAGCGATTTGAACCAGCCTTGTTTTACAGACGAAACGAGAAACGCGATGGAGACAACTGCCAGTCAAAATAAAAAGGTAAGAGAGTTTTAAAGGAGAACAGCACGAATAAATATCGTTATTTCGAGCCCAGTTTGCTCGTTTAATGTACCAAGCTGTAGCGAGCTTTAGTGAAGGAGCTTCAAGGAGATGGCACTAAACGGAAATGAAAACAGCTTCAACTGTTCACGTTGTAGAAAATCAGTGACAGTTTTCTGACCGGATTGGTCAGTGGGAACGGCCTTAAAATGAAAATGAAGAAACATGTGTTTGAAGGAGTTCTCGTGGCTATTACCAAAGCTCGGGATGACGTACTCTCGTTTCACCCTAAAATCATCGCCAATGAAGACACGAGCATGAGTGTCGAACGTTGGGAACTTTGGAAGTTGCATGCGAGAGTCGCCATCAAACCTTGTCTGATTTTCACTGGTGCATTTACCTTAAAATACTCTGACTTATTGAAAAAATAATTCACCGGCTTCCATTGTCAAAGTGATATAAAGAGAAGGCGTTTATAGGGATTGTAACAAACCACAAGTACTCTTTTCGCAATTTTGGAAGGTGGTTTCGTTTAGGTTTCCAATCAAATCATCTCTAAGGGTAATGTCACTTGGCTATACACAGGGAAAGACGCCTTACTTCTTGTTCAGTGAGGTCTAATGCTCAAAAGCGCGTGCATTTTCACGACTCGAACTGCAATAACCTCACATGGAAAATAAGTACAATAATACTAATAGAACGTACATTTAATATTATTCCTCTCTTGAAGATGGTTACAAAACGACCATTACCGCAAAGGAGCTCTCTCAAGGCGGATAAAAAGCAGTCTTTTAAAGGAAAAGATAATTTCCAGAGAAAAAACACTGAGGCAGATAAAGCGGTGACAAAGTCATCTTTACGAAAGTCAAACTCAGATGGAATTCTACAGCTTTCTGTAACATCTGACAGTACTGCTAAAAAGTCAGTGACATTTAATCAAGATGTACTGATTGGAGATAGTACAGGAGAATTTGACTGCAATGAAACTGAACATTCACTTGATAATTTAAACGAGACAACAAACACCGATATGACCCAAGAGCCCCTCGAGAAGCGAACGCCAAACAGTCGTTTGTGGTCGCACCCTGGAGTTGTCATTCAAAACGGATTCGAAATGCGAGAAGCAGGCTTCCAGGGGAGGGAAGGCCTTGAATCTTCCCCTCAGAGTAATCAAACGTCGAAGGATAACAATCAACAGAGAAAATCCGCTCAAAGTTCAAGAGCGAAACTCTTGGCGAAACTGAAAGAAAGCCCTATCGAGAAGGAACCATGTGCGTGCAGAACAGTTACCAGGCCTACCGCTGCGCTTTTGGCGGAGGCGCGAAAGGGAGACGCTGGAACGAGAGAGACATCAACGAGGAATGAAAGGCTCTTGGTATGTGTTAAGCTTGTTAAAAAAACTCTATCCACTCCAGTTGGCTAAAGAAGTAGAGTTCCGGAAATGAACAAATATATATGTTCAGAAATGCGCGTAAGTTGATGCGCGTTGATAGCGCTACGTCGCAAAGTGTCCCCTCGCCCCAAGTTCAACATCACTCGTGTCTGGGAATGCAGAAAATTAACGTCACAAAGTGTCCTTTAAACTTTTTATCCTCTAGTGCATACTAACAGCTGCATTTTCCTTAAAAAAATTGCCCTAACGCTTACCTTATTGCTCGAAATAGGTAGCAAATGCTTATACTTAACGGGACCCTTCGTGCTGGATATCAAAATCTGTTCCATGTTCGCTGAAACATGGTTCTTCTAAGTTGCCAAGTGTTTGGGTGATGATGATGATGAGAGCATTCCCTTTGCGCGTGGAAACAAATACTTTAAAATGTTAAACAAAACAAAAAAGGCAAGGTGTGGCCAACACGTCACACGAGCGCACAACCATTTCATCCGCACAATTAGCAGCCATAGACCACTTTCATAAATGGCGACCGATTTGATATTCTATTGTATTTATGTTAATTGGACCTACTGGCCTCATTTTGGTTAACATATTCTTTTGAATTTTGCGCATTGCAACGAGGCTAGAAAGGCTTATCAGCATTAAAACAAAAGAATATTTTATCGGGCCGCCATTATGAAAAAGGTCTATGGACAGCTGTTTCGGCCTTGCTGGGCCCTCATCAGCATGGCGTAGCCAACATACCAGGCGGGTGTTGGCCACACCGGGTTGGTGTTAGCTTGTGTCACCTTTTTTGTTTTGCTTTGTTTTTTTTTTCACTGTAAAATGTAATCGTAACACAAATACCACATGCGTAGGCTTTGGTATACCTGTAGTCAGTATTGAAATACCAAGCTCACCATTCGTTTGAATATGGTTTTGATTTTATGTCTTATGTCTTATGACATCTGACAAAAGTTCATAACCCTGAAGTCTCGATCTGCGATGGTATTGCCTATTTTTATGACGGTTACAGCTAGATTTTTGCGGGAAGAAAACGTAGCGACAGTTGCGTTTCCACGCACGATCTTGCATTTAGCACGTGCAATACCTCGTGCAGCCCCAGGTTGCGGACCAATTAGGAGGGTTGCCGTCGTTAGGCCTGATCTGATTGGCCATTATTTGACGGGACCTGCATTCTAAATAGGCCATTTCCGAGTTCATGTCTGTCTCCTCTTCAAAGCGCGTCTAAGTGCGATTTTTTTTGTGGTGGTAATTAGTTCCACTTTACATATGAATGAAAACTATAGGAAAAACTTTGCACTTAGACTCGCTTTGAAGAGGAGGCCGACATAAACTCGGAAATGGCCTATTTGGATAGTACCGTAAACTGATTGGCCAAGGCCAAAAGCGAGAAGAGATCGACACTTCTGGGTTATGGACTTCTGCATCTGATCAAGGGTTTGTTTTTCTCTAAAGAAAAGTCGCTCTGCTCGGCCCAGTTCAGCACCAATGAGACGATCTTCAATAAGCAATGAACATGAGGTGCAAAGACCGAAATCTCCGAGCAGAAAACCGCGTGCAATGTCTGCTATAGTGCAGGTGAGTTAACGCGAAAAAAGCAATTCTTTTTTCTTTTAACTGAGCCAGGTGACCCTTTGTTACGCTATCGCTTTTTGCGTCATTGTTGTCAAAAGAATTATACTAAAACTGGAGCGGTTTTTTTTTTGTTAGAAAAAGGCGTTTCCAAAAGTCTCCATTTCAACCATTTTATAGATCCTCGTGTTCGTCGGCGCTTTAGGGCGTTGTAGCGTGTATAGCCAGCCCAAACATCACCAAGAAGTATACTCTGTCAAACAAAAATGCATTAGTGTGGATTGGCCTTTTAGTTTTTTACTCCATTATATGCGGTTATGCTCAAATCTGAGCGTTACTTTGACATGTCAAAAATGCTAACGTTTTCAGTGAAATATCCCTATTTCAAATTTGGACATGGCGGCTAAATCATCTAAAGCCACTGCCGTTGTATTTCAGTGTTATCCGAGACTAACATTTACAACTTTCCACTTGACAGAGAAAGAGAACTGGATCACACGGGGCACCAATTCGCCCCAGGCCATTGTCTGCTCATGTCGGGAGTATGAGGTTAGCACTGTCGGAGAATTTTCTTTAGAATCGCGCGAAGAGTGAACCGTTGGCTTGTTCGTGACCTCTTGAATTAGTGCTCCGGTTACTATTCTGGCCAGGCTATGGGGATGAAAATTGTCTTCTGTCCATACAGTGAATTTCTTTCTGGCTCCAGTTATTGGCCGTTTTTATTCTAGAGAAGCATAATCCGTTCAGGTGAATTATACGTCTCTCATGTTATCCGTCTGGTGTAAAGACGGGACAAACTCTATAAGACGCATAATCCGTCTGAGACGAACTTGGGCAAACATTCTTCCTCCGTCTTAAATCATTCGTCTGCCATGGAGACGGGCACAAGACGCATTATCCGTCTGGACGAACAATCTTCCATTGTGGGTCGTTCAGGACGCACAACGAAAGATAGTTCGTTTAGACGGATATTGCCTCTTGTTCCCGTCTTTACACTAGAGACGCATAGCCAGACGAACAGCAAATGTTTGCCCAAATTCGTCCCGACGGATAATGCGTCTCTAGTATATGACGGCCGTTGTTAGAAGGGTGGATCTCAATGTCCGTCAAACACAGACAACATGAGGCAAGAGTCAAAATGCGTTTGTGTTCAGGTGAACAAAAGGAAATAAACGAAATCTTGACAGCCTGGTTAGCCATTCCTATTACTATGACAAGAGAAGTCGAATTTTACGCTAAGGATTTAATGATAAGACGAAATATCGGAAACCGAGCCCCCAAGGTAAACGGGGAGCATATGAACAGGTCCTTAGTTGTGTTTAACTATTGTGTGTTTTCTTGTATTAAATAGTTATGAATTTTTTTAAATCCTCCAGCTCAAAAGATGCTCGCCGCAACCGGGCCGCTGTCAAAGTTTTAAAGGAAGGATATTTGTTAAAGGAAAGACCACCAACGCCATTACCGCCTGGTGATTATTACTGTTTACTCTGTTGTTATTTCGTTTATTTGACCTTGTTTGCTAAAATAGTGAAAATCATGCCTTGATGTTTAACTGATTATGCCCGGCTATGATTACCTGAATATCACACAAAAATTATATTGTTAAGATAAAACGTTAGTTACGACCTCTTTTCCAAGATAATCTTTCTTTGCTTCTTATCACAGAGACAGTTATATAGTCATCCTCCTGCACAGACTGTTTGGTTTATCACGCAATCTAACTCTTTGTGCTTTTTGTTCTCTCTTTTCGGTTTGTCACGCAACTGCTTTCTTTTTAGAAGAGAGAGTGCACCAGCGTAGAAGGCGGTTTTGTCTTTTAAAAGAAGCAACAGTCACGCTTTTCATTTAGGTCCGTCTTACATTTGTTTTTTTCCACAGGTTCAAGAGAACAAGACAAAAATACAGAACGAAAAGGCAACGAGAAGGAAGACAATAACAATTTAAAGAAAACACCTTCTAGTGATAAGGTTAGTTCGATGTTTTGCCTTCGATTGAACGTTTTCTTTATAGCGGAAGGCTTGAGCTTAGCAGCATGGTTAAGAAAGCATCGCAGCCCATCGATGCGAGAATTTTGGGTTTAGGATATGACGTCATCGTACGACGCTCCGTCCGTGCGTTCAACGTTTCATGTAAATACACGAAATGTCTCCTGGTAAGCTAAACAGATGGGAAGATAATTAATATTGTGGCTCAGAAAGTTATGTTTCAAACCGAGTCGTTAAGATGGTGTTAATAACAATAATAATAATAATAATAATAATAATAATAATAATAATAATAATAATAATGATAATCATCATCATCATATAGTAATAACAACAACACGCAAGACGTGACCAGCGTGCCCGTCCTGATGTTAGTTTCTTATGATTGTAGGAGGAACATGACGTTGTTGCTTCAGAGGAATGCAGGGACGTTTATGCACGACTGCAGGAGAGAGGGATTGAGGTTTCCATGGATACCATTAAGAGGTGATGTGGGCTTGGGTGCTTTTGTGGTTTCTCGCATTTGTTTGCAATGTGGATTAATTATGGTTGGTATTGACATATTTGTATTTTTTGTACCCTTTTTTCCAAACTTTTGACGTAGTCCACCAACCTCACTCCCATACCTCCAACCTGTGTAAATTTTGCTTCCATTACGGAGCGAGGGATATTTTGTGTCACTACTAGTTTCCGGTTTCCGCAGTCTTGTAGTGATGACACCGGACGTGCGTACTAACCTGAGAGTCAAGTGTTCTCGTTCGACCGGGGAACTCGAAATAGATTTTGGAGTCCAAAGAGGAGCAGGCAGGGCTGTTCCTTGCTGATCCCTCTACTCTCCACTTCGAGCTCTTCGTTCGTACCAAAACTCATAATTTGTTTATTTATTAATATTTTGTATTATTATTATTATTATTATTATTATTATTATTACTGCTTACAAAGCTAATCAAGACTCGTGCTTTGTCTGCTATTCTATACTGCGAGAATTTTCTTCTTGAATATTGAGCCCACACATACTTTTTTTCTAATTTCAGAGGCTTGATGCCTCCGGCGAGGAAAGCTAACGACTATAGCTTAGCTATTATGGGAACAAGCTCTGGGTAAGTTCTAGAAAGATCTTGCTGTAACTTGTATCAGAAAAAACCACATATCAGATGTCTTGGTTCTTCTTCGCTTGTCTTTCTTGTTCTCTGTCTTTCAATTATTTTACCGTCGGAAAATCTACAGACCGCCCATATGAATTTTACCCACAATTGTATGCACTTATCAAGTGAAATATCCTTTTCAGTATACATAGCGCAGCTGATCAATCCAGCCTTCCCTTTGAATCTGCCGCTTGTTTTTTGCAACCCATATTTCTTGCGGCTAATCGCTTCGTCAAACCACCATTTTTCGCATCGTTTTACTACCATGGCAAGAATGCTGTGTCAAATTGCTTTGTTAGCATAATATTCGCTAGAAAAGGAAAGTGATTTACATAAAAGGCTAAAAGCTATGCAAAGAAACGTCACCTTAAAACCGAACGTTTTCGACTCATTGTCATCAACGGGACTAACGCTCTTAAAGTCACGGGAACCTTTGGGGGCCGAAAGGCCAATTATGAGACTACGATCCCCCTATTTTAGAAAGCTGGGGCCCGTTTCTCGAAAGTGGTTAAAGTTTCGGGCCTTTTAGGGGTGTCATATATCCCTCTGTGTCTTAAGAATGAAGAGATTTTATGTCGACAAACTTCGTGATCATTTTGCTTTTTGTTATCTTGAAAAACATGTTAAAATGAGAATTGGTACGAAAAGATGGAATGGTACTCCCTCTGATGCTCGCCAGCTTAGGAAAGCACCCTTTAAAGTAAAACGTTAATTGAACTACTTTCTGCTTAAGTTTCTTTCAGTTGAAGAGTTGAATGTATGTGCTACGTTGATATTTCAAAGTATATGGCTTTTCTTTAACAAGTTACCAGTAATGTCTCAGATCATGTTTAGAACCTTTTCGTCTCTTATGTACGAGGCGTTTGTTCTTCTAATTCTTGTCAATTGCCAAGTGTCTTTCTGTCTATTTTGTCGTGCGAGACAGTAATATTGTTGTAGCACTGGCCTCGGATGTTCAAAAGGTGGATAACGCTATCATGGGGTAAATCACTATTCAGCGGATAAACACTAACAAAACCAATTGAGTTATCCAGTGGATAGAGCCATCCACTCTTCGAACAACTGAGGCCTGATCTAAGTGGCCCGCCTAGGATAGCTCTGCTGCTAACTGTGGTTTACCATGGTCTTCTCTGTACATGATTTGTTTGTAAGTAAAGTGAAGTGAAAAGGTCAGCTTACCAGCGTAAGGCAGTTTCGTAAATGTCTTTTCGGGCCCGAAAAGTTTTCGGGACTTGTGAGAAACGGGCCTCTGGCCCTTAAGCATATTTACAAGATCCGAAAGAGCATAATTGCAAACTTTGATGCCTAGAAACCGCCTCGGTTTAAAGATAAAGTAATTTATGGTCCCCGAAATACGCTCGAAGACCTTCCGAAGTTGTCTCCCGAAAAAGAACCTGCGAGAAATGGGCCCATGGGCATCAAGAAATGGTTACGTTTGCCTGACGATAGAAGCAACTCGGAGTGTTTTGATCGTGGTCGTAGATTATTCCACCATGTAAATAACCGGCTGTTGAGAAGACGAGGCTGCAGGCAACTCATGCTCAGTCCTTAATTTTTAACCTCCGTTTACTTTTAAGTTCAGTCACTATCACATCGCCTTTCCATGTCATGAGTTTGCACAATAAAGCCTCATATGTGCACTAGAAAAAAAAGGGAGGGTTGTCTTCTCCTCTTCGCACCACTTAAGCCTTCTCTTTTCCCCGGTGCTTGGTCTAAACAGAGCGCTTAATATCTACGCCGTAACGCTTATCAAAATCGGCGTATATTAAATCATGTGCACATGCGGGCACATCTGTAACAGAATAAGGAACGCGGGTTGAATGAATTCTAAACGAGTTACATTTTAAAGTTATCCATATACGGAGTGTGGCAACATGCGGTCAAAAGCTTTCTTCCCTTTCAGGCTTCTTAGTCGACCAGAAAACTGGCTTCCAGAGGAACACGCTCGAATTAAGATATGGAACAGTGTGTTAAGTAAGTTGTTTTTCACTTGTGATCTGTTCTCTGTAGACCTGTTTTTAGGAGCTCGATAATTGAGCTGGTCCAGTGTGTCATCTCTGAGGTAAACAAAAACGCCAAACCACAAAAGTCAAGCCTGGTTTCAAAAAATCAATTACGGTTATCGGGCTGGTGTTCACATGGAAAATTACCGACTGATGACATTCCAATTTGATAGTAGAAGAAACCGAGGCAATGTCGGTGTATTACTGCATCGAATTTTGTTCTAAGGATTTAATGCAAAGGTGATATCGTGGCCGGAGACTAGCTCAATCTGTGGTAAACAGGTCGCCCGCGCACAAAGTTGCTACGAGCTGGCTAGTGGAGGAATGAAGGGATTTTTTTTTCTGTGGAGCCGCCTCCACCGAGAGACTTTTCCTTGGCACGCGCGAGAAAAATTCCGCCAGCTTCAAAGGCTAGCCTCAAATACACGGTGTATGAAATTTCTACTGCTAACCATTTAAAGGAGAGCCGACCATTGGGCCGTTTATTAATGCAACCAACTATTGAACACGCTTTTCAAGGTGGTATAACTAAGCTTGTCAGCGATCATCCTGTTTATCAGCCCTTTTGTTTTATTCTTTTTGCGCACTGATCCTTTCGACGTTCTGCTATTTGGCTTCAATATATTTTTTCCTGCCAAGCGCTTTTGACCGTAATTTTGTTAATTGTATTGTAGTACGCCCGTGGCAATATCTCAAAATAAAAAAATCAAGTGTGTTTATGGAGTTTGCTATACAATGCGCATTGTGCTCTTTTGATGAAACGTTCTAGATTCATTTCGGCAAATATTTATTACTAAAAACGTCTAGTCGTTAATTTTTTATTATCCTTTGTCATTGTCTGCATGGCTTTGTTCGGAGGGCGTATTGGAGGGTCTGGTATTGTTATGAACTCAATACTGACACCACTCCGCTTTCAACTGCACAAAGTGTTTGTTTTGACTACGGTTTCTGTAAATTGTACATCTCCACGTAATCACCAAAGTTTCATGACAAATTCAGGTTATTCGCACGGAATCCAATTATCTTTTGCGGATAATTATCAAATCAACGCAATTATCTTGCGTTGCAGATTTGAGTAGATTGCGGAAGATCTTTATTCATATTAGTATTTCGTGGTCAGAGACTATTTGACAGAATCGAAAATGTTCTCTTGGGGATCACCAAACCCTGGTATTTGCTTGAATACAAGAATCGATTTGCTAGATATACCATTTTTTATTCTATGTACTTCGCACAGGTTGTGGATAGGCGGGCGCAGATCTTACCGAACTCTTTTGTTATGTGTTTTTTTGCCAGAGGGTTCCAAATAACGACCATTGACCTCAATGCCTCTGACGCGGTGGCGTGATTGCTGAGATCCAACTCAAGTCGGCGGCAGAGAAGCTGGTGGATGGTGTGTGCTGCTCAGAAGGCCGCGTGATACAGGTGACCTGTTGCGGAAAATCACGTTTCAACCAAACGGCGCAAGAAAAGGCTTAATGCTCAGGCGTCATGCACTGAATCGCCTCAGTTGAAACGCAAGCTCAAGCACCGCTGAATCAAAAATAGAAAACCATTTCAAGTGGTTCTCAGCTTTCGTTTTCAAGGTTTTTTACTTGGAACATACCCGAATTAGACAGTACGTGTAACGCTTTACAGAAAAGCTCACCCCTTTGAACAGCATTTTGAAAAAGACCAAACCAGTACGTTAAAAGTGAAGTTATCAGCGAGTAGATTTTGTTTCTTTGCGTTGTATTGAAAAGATTGAAGCCCAAATTGAGCCTAATGCATGGTCAGGTATTTTTTATTACTGACTGTTATAATTCCAAGAGTTCATGAAATACTGTTTTTTCAAAATGATGATTTTGTTCAAAGGCTGAGGTCTGAATAGCAAAGCAATGTTCATGATCTGTTTTACTTTCACTCGGACGGTTTTTTTAAGGGCTTTTACACCAGTTGTGGCTATGATATTTTTCGTCTGGGTAACAGTTGAATTCTGAAGTGAGACAATACAAGGCTCCTTGTGTGACGGTGTTTAAATACGGTTTTTGCGACGTGTACAAACTTTATCACAGACCTCTGACACAATTCTTACTTTCCTTACAACTTACACTGAAATAGTCATAATTTGAATTCTTTTTTCTACGTTTAACTTAACTCTTCTGCGGCCTTTTGCCTCAGTCAGAGGTATGGCGAGGGGTATGGCGAGATCATTTGCATTCAGACTAAAGAATATCAAAATGACGGTCATTTTGGAGTAAGGTGTTAGAATCTCAATGTTGACCGGTTTTGTTACAACATGCTTAAAACTGGTGTGAGCCATTATATTGAACAGAAATGGTGCACCATATTTCCTTAAATAATTCTGTTTGTTTTTGAGTTGTCAATCGCCCAGCGTTTTTGAGCGTTTAACTTATTTGTAATTGGAAATATATCGATGATTATGTAATTTCTGTAAATATAAATTTTAGAACCGAATCAGGGATATGTTGAAATATATTTGTAAGTTATTTAATTTATGTGCGAGTATCAGTACACTTCTGAAGTAAACGTTCTATACAAGAAAGACTTGAAATATAGATTTGAGATGTTCTTTCCCGTTTAAAGTGTAATTTCATTTGAAGATCTTAGTAGTTTTCTTTACCCTGCGTAAAAAGAGACTTTCATACATTTTTCTAACATTTCTGGAAAATGGCATGAGAGCCAAAATTAAATTTAAGGCCGATCAAAGCCGAAATTAGGGGGCTTTGCTATTTGTTGGGTTTTGCCCAAAAGGAATATTGCAATTCCGTGCGTGCAATTTAGTTGCATAGGAATGGTTCCGGAATTTTCTTCATGATCTCTGTTTCTCTGAAGAGTGTCGGAAAATGAATCAGAATTCATTGAGAAGAAAATAAACACTACCTCATATATTCAGGTATTTTCGTCACGGTCATCAGCTTTGTTGTCTCTCTTCTTTTTATCTAGAAATTGTGGTGCGGATGCACCATTTCCTCACAAAGCGTCGCATTCAAAGCTTATAAATTGAAGAAAAAAATCGTGAAAATCGGTTGACTATAAAATTTAGGGCGCGTTCGATTGACCGTATTCCGGAATAGGAATACGTGGTCATAGAAGTTAGAAATCCTTCGTTTTTACGGAGACTCACATTAAAATTATCAAACCCTTGCTAAAATGCTATTTTAAACATATCTTTATTATCCTTGTTGCTTCAAAAGCGCCAGACATACCGTTTTAAATCATCACTCCACGTATTCTTATTCCGAAATAGGGTTAATGATCGAACGTACCCCAAGACTGCCATTCATAGACAGGAACCAAATCACTATTTTTTTCGATCGTCCTCTTACCTTATAGGATGAGGCTTTTTTAAGACTGGTCAACTTGATTACAATAAGAAAAGAACGATAAACTATGTTCATGTTGGACATTCAAATTAAATAAGGTTAAGAGGCCCCCCCTTTTCTATTTTTACAATGGATATTCAAATTTGGACATTTCTCAGTAAGGAAAATCTAGACCACCTCCATTCCCTCAGTTTCCATGATGAGAAAAATGGCGTGAATCGCCTGGCTAGTTGTCACGTTCTTTAATTTTCGTACAGTGAAACATATCGAACTAAACGTGTCTGTTTGATTTCTCACTGCGAGAATTACGATGAACTTCAACGACGCCTCCCTGGCAATTTTGTCACTGCTAGTCTGAGAGGATTCAGAAAAGGGCACCATTGTTTAATCTTGAATTATGCGGTGTAATGTCTATACGATTCATGGGCGACAAAATATAAGCTTGCCAAACAGCACGATGCCATCGAGAAAGAAAAATAAATAAGTTTTTTGATTGCAAATAAAGAGGAATCGTCTTAGTCGATTAGTTAAAGTCGCGGGTTTTTTTTTTGTCTGTCGCAAATCGGAAAATTCTTTGGTACCGTTTTAGTTCTGCGACGCCTGCATTACTGATCAGCTTAATAGCGGCTCTTTGGTCGGCGTCTTATTCTAACGACTCAGTCGCGATTTTGCTAAATATGTTTATTGATTTTCTAGCGTAACAATATTGGCTTTCACAAGTAAAAGTTATTTTATCTTAATGATTGATTCAAGTGTCGTTGGCACTTGAGATTCCATGCTTGGATAGCTCGAAGTCAGAAAGCGTCTAATATTGCAAGAATACGAAATTACTTGGATCTCACTTCAACGAAGGTTTCACTTTATCCTTAACTTTCGTCGGATTCTCTTAACGAAGCGGTTTCTGTGTGCGAGGGCTATAGAAAGAAACGTTTGTAACCTTAGACCTTAGGCCCCACTCGTTTAAAGGCCTTATACCTTTATCCAGTGGCGAAGTCACTATCCATACCGTAAAAGATACTTCACGTCAAGGGTACTTTCGCACATGGCACACCTTTGCTTAGACGTGCTTAGAGTGCACTCTATTCAAGTTTAGGTCTTTGCATAGATTGGAACTGTCGGATAGTGACTTCAGTATTCGATGAGATAGAATTTTCCCGCGGCCTTTAAACAACTCTGGTCAGTATGATACGTGGATATTCTCGACTCTCACATGATATCAATAAAGCGCGGCCATGTTTATACCCAACTTAAACACTACTACACTCTAGCCTGTTCTAGTCGGGAAAACGAAAACAACTGCGTGTGAAAAGCGAGTGGGGACTTGGAATAGGCTACTACACTCCAGCAAATAAGGCAGCCGTCACGCGTGTCGAGTGTCGTTGGAGAGGATTTCTGCGAGCGCGAGGCTTCAAACAGCCTCAGTTCTTACAAAATTCGATGAAAGTCCGGATTTATGTGTTGGGCCTTCAGTGTGAAACTCAAGCCCATGTTCTGAGTGAATGGCAAATGAAGCAAATACAATAGCAATGCTGGATTCAGCCTTCTGGAAATGCCATTTTCTTTCAGCTGTTCTTTGTACGAGCATGCATCAACCGAGGATGTCAATTTTTTTTCTTTTAATTAACTGATAGCTTCTCGGTCTTCATTTTAGCTACCTAGAGGGAAGTCTACTCATTATTCATAAGTTAAAACTGTTAATTTAGAAACAGTTTGTTACCGGTGATACAGTAGCTGGTACTAAGGGGTGGGCTAAATTTCACCGTCTTAGGCACATTTAATTGCAAGAATGGTTTTTCACAAGTTTTCTGCCACGCTACTCGCTAGTGTTTCACTCTCCATTGGCTCACTAGTTTCACTTTGATGTCACGTTGCATCTGCTAGGTTCACGTTATTTCCCATCCGACAACCTGTACCAAATCAAGCGTAGGTCACCGATTGAATTTATTTGTGAACGGCTAAGCGATGTTCATCGATACGTATCGGCTGTATGAATGAGCCATCCATGCAGACTTCAATTCGCTGCAGAAATATTTACTTCTTTTCTTCCCCACTGAGCAGATTTGAATATATATAAAAAATACATCGCTTCAGTCTATTCGATCCTTGTAGTTTGCTTCTAACCCTTCCAAAATGTATCACGCTACTTCTGCGCAACATGGTATTCCAAGTAAACGCGTAAAGAGCGTCTTGTTCCTTGAGACAACAGTGATCGAACGTTTCAAGTGTTAGTCCAACTGATCTGACCCAATCATAAAGCAGATTTCATTTAAAGAAGGACTAATGCTCGAAACGGCAGTTTTTAAGCTCCTTACGATGGTCAATTTAGTTTCAACCTATTGTTCGATATGACTAAATTTCCGAGCTAAACTCACAGCGAACTTCCTTGCTGGGAATTGCCTCCCGGAGAAGCCGGGGGTGAACAGAGCTCAAATGCAGGGCTCGACATAACGGCCGGTCAACGGACAATGTCCGAACTGATTTTGGAGTTGACCGGTACGTCAACCTTTCGTCTTGCCGGTCGTGTTGACCGGTCACATTTGATCGTTTTGAAAATGAAATAAATTAAAATTTCCATGCTGTTCAGTTGTTTCAGTTGTAGCAAGTCGCTGTGTATTGTCATTTGCGGAACTTTGATCTGAAATCCTGGGTGAAATGCAACAAGAACCGTTGTTGACATTGAGTGCGTTAAAGTGCTATGAGCTCTAAGCAACAACTTTTTGGAAATATATAACGCCAGTTTTGGTTCATGGGCCCCTGTTTTAAGAGTTATTTATTTTATATAATTCGACAGGTCAGAAACGGTACGTGACCGAGCTAAAAAGAATTTGGCCGGTCATCGTGACCGGAGACTCTCCGGAAATTATTTCGAGCCCTGCAAATGTAACATTTATTTCATGTTTCATTTATCAGTCATGGACAGAAGCTCATTTTGACCTAAGGGGAACCAGGAAACTCATTGTATCGATCGAGGTTTCGTTGTGTTGCTGGTCAGTTTCTTTAAACCGTTGACTGTATGTGCGCTTAACAAAAATTGTTGTAAAGTCTTTATGATGGTATGACGCGTTCTTCGGGATATCCCGCAAAATTTTAAGAATCATGCGCAAAAGTTGCCAGGTATTTTAAAGTTTCGTTCCTAACATGATTCAAATGAAATAATATCGTCGTTCGTCTTCAGCCATTAGGGAGCTTAAGCACGCGCGATTTTTGAGACGCGGACGGCAACCGGAAGAAAACATTTCGCGTGCTAGGACTGTGGTGTCTCCCAGATTTTCATAAGAATCATTTCTAATGGAAAAAAGATACTTAGCAATGCAAATGTGTCTGTGTGAAGAAAACTTAAAAGGGAAAACAACTCACTTCCGATTGCCGTCCGCATCTCAAAAATGCGCGTGCTTAAGCTCCATAATATTATATTAAAACTGTACGACGCCATCTTTGTTTTGTTCACGGCGATGGCGAATCAGGTGAATTGTACATTGTTCCCAAAAGCTCGCTTATTTTTCCCTTTAATTGTTAATATTTCCAGGAAAAGCCCCGAATAATCATCAAAAGATCCGTATAATATTTGAGAATTTTGTCGGAAACGAGTCCCCGTATGCCACACGTCATTGCTTACCAACAGGTCAATATCCACAGTGCGTGTACGCTCCAATTTAAATGAAAATACCCATAACTTGACTTTTGCGAAGGCAAGTCCCGCTCAGGTTGTAGAAATAGCTGGACAGGGTATGATTTAATCGACGTTTGAGGCAAGCGACAAATGACAAACTGTCACTGAGGTTGAAATTTGCAAAAAAAGTAAAAATAGAACGTGTGTGAGTGAAGCATAGAAATTGTGCTGTGTCAGCTGAGTAAACAAGAGTAAATTGACCGCTGTAATCCCACCTGCTCAGTTCTTATCTCCCTAAAGGTGGACAACTTCTTTTTATCAAGCGACAACGTTCAGTTAGAAGTGTCAGTCTGCTATTTGTTTAGCTAACCAGTATTTGTTCAGTTAGTAGGTAAGGTGTAATTACAACTGTTAGGATCAAATGATTTCTCTCAGATTGATACTGATTTGACTGACTTTCAACCGTTTTACCTTATGTGGTTTTTCAGGTCCAATGTGAACACAACACAAAAAAACAAGGCCGGGGAGACGAGATAGTTGTTCAATTAACCATTTGGCACTGACACAGCATAATTGGTTCATCCTTCCGAATGACATCAGTGGTTCGTATCAGCCTGTCGTGTTTGCTTTCCTGTCGACTTTTCAGTCTTAACGTGGATTCTGTCAACCACCCCTCAGTCTTATTTCCTTTGAACGGAAAAATTCTGCGACAATCCTTTTTTCTGGAACGATTTTTTCATATGTTGCGTTAATTATTAGTGAATCCCTTTTAACGAAGAGGCACCATGACACGCAAGAGAACCATTTTTAAGGAAAGGAAAGTATTGTCCATTGACTTGGCATTTTCCGTGCTAAGTTCATCTATTCTTAACTTTGAACTTCGCATGACAAGTGCCTGCCTACGGAATTCAAGCAAACTTCACTTTGAATTCCATTGTAATCCGCCCCTCTACTGCAATAAGAGGGCAAGACGCGAGGGACAAGATGATTGCCAAGAAGTGGGGAAAAACAATGCCACGTGTTGAAAAACGCGTAGTTCAAGGTTTTGTCGATGAAAGATCGAAAAACGGACTTTGTTTTGTATTCGCCGCAGGAAGTACGAACTGCATGTACCTCAGTGTAACCTTTCGAAATCGATTATTTTTAACTTGAAAAATGCTCACGCGTTCTTGGCGTCTGGGAATTTTCTTGGCGTCCGCGAAACTATTAATTTGGAGGCTTCAAATTAAGCATTCTGCTACCAAATTTTAACTCACACTCTCTTTTGCACGAGCGGTCTTCGTCGCTATTCCTGGTTAAAAGACCGCGTAAGGACAGGCAGAGGTGTCTTGTAAGTCTTTAGAAAGAACTCCTTCTACGTCCCGCTCTTTGACACCCTGAGCTGATATGTCATTTTTTCCACGCACACCTTGAAAAGGACAATACCAAATTCAGCACTGATAATTAAAGTGAAACCAATTACGGCCCATAGTTTGCAAACTTAGGTCATTTTGCCTTCATTGATTAAAATGACAATAGAATATTAACTACTTTTTTTCAGCTGCTCTTGCAGGCATCGTTGTTCTGCACGACCAAATTTGGCCATCCGATTAAGTCTAAAAGCGGTTTACTTACCTGCTTATTGCACAGAAGGGCATGCTGGTTGTTCATATCTTGTATGATGTCGCCTCGTGTTCCATTTCCTTTCCATAATCCTCTTTCGTGAGCTAGATTATAAAGGTCAAAGTTCACTGTATACCGACAGCACTTAAGCTCTCAGTTCTCGCTCTAGCTATTAATCACCCCCTTTAGGCAAAAGGTTTTGTTGTTAAAATAATATCATTCAACTCACGTTTGATAAAAATTGCAAGTTCCTGTTAAAATAGTAAAAAACAAGAGATGGAGACTTGAGAGAGAGAAAAAGAAACGACAAAATGGAATTAAGGAAAACCGTTTCTCCGAACAGCTGCATTTCTGGTCCTTTCTGGCTTTTGGTCGGTTTTGCACATCAGACCGGATGACATCGAGGCGTTCAAATTTGTTGACCTTTTGTCGGGACTGCATCCTTTCTTAATTATGTAATACAAAAAACTCCTGGGGATTGTTTAGAAATCTTATATGACAATTGTTGCTTTCTTTTCCGTTAAACCAAATTAAATCTTCGATATTGTTAAAGAAAATAGTTTGTATTCCAATGTTTGCCATCCCTTGTTAAACTCAGTCACATGACCTTTTTTTAACTATATCGGTAAAAGGAAAACTTGTTACGCAAGACCACACAATGGTGCTGTCCAACCAGACGGAAATCTACCTTTTTTTCCCAGGTTGTCATGATAGGGAAGTTTTTCTGAAGTTTCTGTCCAGAATATATAAAGCAGTTGGTTCTTTTTTTGCTCGTGTAATACTTTTGGGTCGTTAATTACGTAAGATCCATCACGTGAAATTAATTAATCTCCCAACAAGATGATTTTGTTTTATTTTTGCCAAGGCACTAAATGGCATTTTTCAAGGGGTATGAATGGTTTTTATCTTGGGCGTAATTATTTTTTTTATTGGAGAGGGCTCTTCAGTGGTCGCAATCAAGGCGGCAAAACACCCTTACAATTCTACGCATGATTAGTTTTCTTTCAGTGACAGTCAAAGACTGCAAATATAATCATCGGAAATAACTCTTCGAAAAGATTCTTTTCGTTAAACAAATATTTCATGAACTCGAGGCAGGTGTTAGCAAAATAAAAGTTGTTAAAAATGACTCGAAACCTTCGCCGGAAATTTACGCGAAAGTTTCCTGATGCTAGAAGGACTAAGCGTCGTAAAAAAGAGGGTTTCGTTACTTTGAGATTGAAAAGTTGTGTGACGAGAAGATCCAAGGGCGTCACTTGTAATATTATGATACTGTCTGGGTAAATAGTCAAAGAGGATATTCAGCCGCTGTCATAGTATTTATCAGAATTGTCGGGCGACGTATTGCTGTCTTTTTTGTGGCTATATGCCTTGGTAACGACAGCTGAGTTTCTCATTGTATTATGCAAATCAGGAACAATTGCACGTTTCTCGAATCATCATGAATTTTAAATTAGGTAAATGTTGAGAATCGTGTGAAAACCACAAGCAAAGCAAAGTGTATTGAGCTGGTGAAGCGCTGGGAAGTGCTAGAGGTCGGAGTGTTCGCCAAGTTTGAAATCCGAACCTTCTGTTCTCGCGTGGTCTTCATCCACACAGATCATGTGTTTTTGAATGATCCTTTACAGTGGAAGAAGCGTCGATGTTTGAGAACTGTGTCTTGATTTTGACTTCAGTGTAGGCAACATGGCTTTGGTTTTCAACGTACTGTTTACAACTTGTGTTATCGCTGCTGTTGTTCGATCAAGTACCGCGTGTCCAGCCTCGTGTATCTGTACATCAAACACCTTGAATGTGTCAGTGAGCTGCAGAGACGAAAGCGTCAAGTCAATTCCAAGCGATTTGCCCGAAAACACCTCGTCGATGTAAGTACTTGTCCGTTATTGGTAACCCGACGGAATTTTATCGATCAAAATCAACCGTATGTGTTCCTGTTTTTGTTTGCAGTTTTTTAACGTAAATTTAAATTATATTTTTAGAAAAAACAAATAATTTTTAATTCCTAAAGTTATCATCTTCAGTTCGGGGTTATCCTTTTCGACTGGATCGACGCTAACAATTTGCGATGTAACTGTTTTTTACAGAACGATTTAATATTATCCAAATCGATTAAAATATTCGACAGTAATCAGTCGATGTTAGTTGAAAGAAACTACTCTGACGAATCTCAATTTTGAGTTAGCTCATTTATTTTTAAATACTGTGAGGATTTAAGTGTGGTTTTCGCCGCAAAATGTCTGGTGTAAATGAAAGGGTGTTACCTTTCCTGTGGCTCAAGTTTTGATCAAGTATGCCATCTTTGCTTGCACGTTGTTTCGTTTCTCGTTTATTTTCAAAATGTGACGGAAACAAAGAACCTTTCGCATTTTTTGCGGTGTATTCATTTACAGAAATTACTTCTATACGGCGGACCAGGACCTCGCATGTCGAATTCTTTGCAAAATGTTAATGGAAACTTACAAATGTCATGATCCATACGAGTAAGTTTGAATTAAAGCATCATAGCAAACGTTGTAAATTAATCTTCTCGGGCTAAAATCAGAAAAATACTGAAGGCTTTATTGGTCAGAGCATCGAGTTGGACGTTATCGATTTTTGGTTCTAATCCAATTTGCAAAATTGCTTACCATCGATTAACCATTTTTTCGAAAAATATTGACAACCCTCCTCGAATTGTTTTGATTATTTAGAAACAATCAGTCGTAACAAACCAAATATTGGACAGGTTTGACGTTAATTAACGCATCTCTGCATTCAAAGTGTCAAACTCTCCGATCTAATATGTCATCCGAAGTGATCCATTTGCCATTTGTTTATAGCAGTCCTTATCACTTTCAAGCCCTTCAGTATCAGTTCGTGTCGAAACCTCTGTCATTAATATTTTATCACAAACCGATCAGTGGTTTTAGTAATTTCGCCGCATACCAGGCTCAGTAGTTTTTCAAGGTGACCCATTCTCGACGAAATTTGTTTTCTGGTACGTCAAAAGAATATCACTTCACGCTTTTCCAGTTTCTGATATATCTTTGTTGGGTACGGTAGAGTCACTTGAAAAATGTTACATTTCGTTTAGTTACTGAAATGTATCCATCAATCTGGTGTGCCATCATCGCGTTTTGTACTTTGTACAGTGTGTGTGTGTATGTGTTTGTACGATTGGACAAATGCATGTCGCGCGCGTACCAGAAAAAAAGCATCTCTATATTCGCTGTAGAGCGCATCTGGCCTCAATTTGTGCGGCAAATTTAAATTTTCGTTAGAAAAAGAATCTCTAAGGTCAATGATATGCAAAACTTTACCGCACGAGTCTTCTAACCTTTCAATGTGCTTATGATCATTATTAGAAGCATAGTCACGTTTTTCAGAACCAAATTTTTTTTTCATTTTTTTTTCAATAGCGTACCTTTCTTAATACGTCGAGGATTAAAATAGATGTACAGGTTTAAATTTAGAGCAAATCAAAAGTCGACTTGTTCGAACTTGCTCATCAGGGACCACTTGAAATGGATGCAAATGTTGTCTTTCGCCAAAGCCTACAGTCAATTACGAACTTTATCCAAGTGTTGAAATTAAGATCGATTCTTGTCCTGGTTTCCGGGATTCTTGCTAAGATGCAGAGTGTTTGGTCATGCAATGAGAATTTCAGGGTAATTGGACTCTAAAGCGTGTCACGAGAAGACTATAAAAAGATTAGGTGCCCCGCCTTAATGACCCATTCGTAACTTCTCAAGGAATCACTCAGCAACATTTCAACTCAGAAAATGTCTTAAACCATTTAACTTATTTGAGCTTAGATTATAAAGTATTAAACTAAATTTCAGGTCATCAGCGACCCGGCTTATTAATTGGTTTGGAAGAGTGCCCAGGATTCCTCTTAGTTCCTTTACAAAATAAACAACAGCTAACATGATCTTTAAGCTTTTGTGACGTTCTCATACAGGCATGCAGTGGCCACGCAGATCTAACTCACTTGAAACCGAATGCGGGGGTTGTCATATTCAGTATTGTTTGGCTCTATTCTCTTTCAGTAGGGACCGCGGAGGCGAACACATTAATTGCTTTACGTGGAACGAATGTTGAAAATGGCCGTTTTGTATCGGCCAAAAATAGGGACCAATCGAATAACTAGCAACAAATTAATTGATGATGTTACAATCACGCGATCGAAAAAAGTTATTTCATGATAAGGAATTTACAGGTTTACAAAGTTTCTGCCGATATCTTTATCAATCGTGTATATTCATGCGGGAAATAGGCACGTCAAAAGGCGTTGTATATTATTAAGAAGTAGCGGACAACTGAATTTTGAGATAAATTCCCTGTCATATTCATTATTTGACATTGACAAAGACGTTTTGATTGTTGCAAATAGATGATTAGTTTTTATTTTAGGACCATCGGCATCAAACATGCAAGAATGTCAGTCTAAACATATTAAGAAAGAATATAACCGCAACTTGCATGGTTAAATTTATAATGAGTGGTTTCCCACAGTCTCGGTTAGTGGTTGCCTCCGGCATTATTCTGAATTGCTGCTTCGAAAAATATCATTGAATCTCACTCTGCAATAAGGTCAAAACTACCCTGAATTAATCTTTTTTAAGACCTTATAAGCCTCGCGGTATAGGCTGGATTACGACATCAATTCCTGCCACGTACTCTGAGGGTCTACCGTGTCACATCAAACAATCTGCGGACCACGTGGCACTGTATTTCCTTGTTTTCTTTACAGATTTTCTTTCGTGGCTTCTTTCATTTGAATTGAAATTATTGTTTTCATTTGTGGTTTTACGACGACTAGTTTTGCGGTTCGGCGACCGGAAGAATTGGTTTCTTCGTTTCAAAGCTTTGGAAAAAAAAGAACCAATTATTGCCTCTTTTGAAAAATACGAAGATTGCGTATGTTGTAGTGCTTTTTTGCAATATTAGCGAACTTTATATTAGAGCAGGAGTACGACTGAAGGTCTATTCAGACGGTGCGAGTTTTGGTTACGACTTTCCTACCAGACCAGCTTATGCCACGACTTCACAACAAATCGTATCTTGGAAATAAGACCTAAGACAACCTTTCGACAGGCGTTCACGAACAGTGCGTGTGTAATTTGTCGAAAGTGACGTTGTACTGCTAGTTCCAAGCGAAAGTCGTCAACAAACATCGTACCGTCTAAATCGAGCTTAAGAGAGCGAGTTTTCGGTTCTGTGAAAGCGCGCTAACGAAAATGTCGTCCTTCTAACCTTAGGCACTTACTAACAAAATATAATTCTTACTCGTAGACGCACTTGCTCTCAAATCTAAGCATCGTCATTCTTAAAATATGCTCATGCAAGTAAAAGAAAACAAACAGCGGTTTCAAACACTTTCATTTTATACTTGACGTTTCGTATGCTGCAACATACATCATCAGAAGTGACGGTTAAAACTTAAAACTTGAGCGAGGCAATGGTGACTGGTTACAAAGTATTATAACAAAGTCGTAACTTCCGGTAGTTGACACTTCCGGAAGAAATTAATAAAGAAAAAGCTTGTCACTACCAATGTTTTCATTTAGAGAGGGTTTTAAGTCCCTGATCAAAAGCGATTCTTTAATTTTACACTGGAAGTCAGACTTTCCAGTAGCGAGGATTTCAAAATGGTCCCATTTGATGTTATGACCGGTAGAAATAGTATGGTCTGCAACAGCAGAGGCGTGACCGCCTTGTGTAAGAGCTTTGAAATGCTCGGACTTCCTATCATGCAATCTTCTTTTTGTCTTACCGATGTTTGTTTTCTTTTCCTGCTGAAATTGAAATGACCAAAGAGCAAAAATGTTTATGATGCTCATGCAACTTGTTCAGCATGAGAATGCTACAAGCGAAAAGCACTTCAAAGGCTCGAATGCTTCTTACGGTTGCGACAAAATGATTATATGATGTGCCAATGTCCAAGGTTATGATGCTATTGGACAATTTGTGCGACCCCAATCAAGCGTTTCACAGTTGTACTAAATATAAAGGTGCTGCTATTGGTCTCTACTTCTCCAGTACTAGTTGTTAAAGAACTGAAGAAACTCTGCTAGTCCCTGGCAAAAATAGCACATGTAGTTAAACAATAAAGTGCAGCATGTTACGACGGTCTTATAATTGGTCGTGATGGTACAGAACTACGTAGTTTTACAAAGCAATGCTGGAAATATCTAAGTGCAATTTTAAACATCTGTTAAACGAGGCTGCTTATACTGTAAGGAATTATATTGATCGAGAAGGGCGTTATGCAATGAGGCTGAAGGAAAACACCTTCTGAGTTCTGCAGAATTCCTCATTCCGAAGTGAGACCTTTTCTCGACAATCAACGTAATTGTATTGGACGAATGCCGTTATTTTTGAGGAGTCTAAGGGCGCGTTCGATTGACCGTATTCCGGAATAGGAATACATGGAATAGAAGTTAGAAATCCTTCGTTTTTGCGGGGATTCACATTAATATTGTCAAACATCTGCTAAAATGCAATTTTAAACATGGCTTTATTATTCTTGTTGCTGCCAAACGCCATACATAGTGTTTTAAATCATCACTCCACGTATTCTTATTCCGGAATAGGATCAATCGAACGCACCCTAAGAGAATACATAGTAAATTTTGCGTGAATAATAATGATGATAATAATAATAATAATAATAATAATAATAATAATAATAATTTCCTTTGATTTTTTTTCGACAGTGACTTAACGGGAAATCCTATTAAATGTGATTGCACATTTTATCAGTCTTGGAAAGTCCTCAAAGAGAAAAGAGTTGAGATACTCGGGAAATGCTCCAACTCGTCTGCTCAACTAAGCGGAGCTTCATTTCAAGATCTGAAAGACGGCTCTTTCGCTTGTGGTAAGAGCGAAGCCTTTTTCAATACTAAAATATTTATTTTCCAAACTTAGCCTAAACAAATATAACACTTCTTTGAAAAAATGTAGTAGTCCGAATTTGACCATATTTCATCCATTTAGATCACTTAAACCGTTAAGGCGCAAGGGTGTGTCTATTCATTTGCATTTAACGTAATTTTAGTTTTCCTTGTTGGAAGTTCTTGAATATAAATCTTCACCGAAGTGGTGCTGTTTGGGCCATCAAAATCTTCGTCCGTAAACTTAACCTTGTTGACTCACCAGCGTGTTATGGCTAAAGTGGGAAAAACTGTGGTCACCCAGAGTTGACAGTGATTCAAATATGTATGAATCCAGGCTTGCCTGTGAACGGGCTCCTCGGTTGGGGAATACCTCGTAAAAAGGTGAGAGATAGAGCGTCGGCCTTTTTAAAAATTATAACCTTTTGTCAGACTAATTCACAAGCAGAAATGCAACAGAACTGAAAGTTAACTTAGCTCTTTTTAAAAATTCTAACAAGGTCTGAAAATTCGTCTGAAATTAGGAATCACTTCTATTAACATCCAGGTCACGTCATTTCTTTTCCAACAGATGGATCATCCGCACTGATCAACATAAGAGAGACAAAACAAGCCTCCACAGCTGCAGTCAATGTACTCACTAGTTCTTCCGTGGTCGCAGAAAAGACTTCACACATCAATCCAGAACTAGCTGGTGGTGAAGCCATTAAATCTTCACAACCCGCTCGTGATGAAATAACTTCATCTTTTAAAGTTCCTGTAATGACCTCTGCGCACGTCGTGACGTCACGACTTGAATTACTTGTTGTGAAGCCATCAACGCCTGTTGCAGTATTATTGTCATCTCAAATTGTTCCTGCAAAGTCATCCAAAGCTGTTTCAGTGTTATCGTCGTCCCAAGTTGTTTCCTTGGTGACTTCATATCGATCTGTGTTAGCGTCAACGAAAGCTGTCCCTGTGGTGATTCCTGGCCAACAAACAACAGCTACAGCGTCTTATGCGGCTGGAGAGACATCAGCTGTCCTGGATGTTGCTGGATTAGCAGCAACACCGTCAAGGCCACCTGCGAAACCTGTAGGGCTTGCAATTACAACAACGTCGAGAATGTTGGAATTTTCTTCGTCTGTTGTTGAGAAGATTCCCAGTTCTTCTACCGTGCGTGTTGATGGCAGTTCGCCTATTATCAGAGCTCTTTCATCGCCCTCCTCTGATTTCCAAAAAGACGACACCAGTACAGCTGACATTTTAACAACCGTGAGTAGTGTCCTGTCCACGCCCAGTTCGGTTGCTGCTACAACTCCACCCATGAGGTCGCAAGGTAAGTGTCAAGATCACTTTCTTTGGACCTTGCTTTGTAGGTAACTCTCTTCCTCTCTCCTTGTTTTTCGTGTGTGTAAGAGCTACAACGTCCCACAGAATTTGATGAACAAGGCTTGTGCGATGAGACCAATCAGAGAGAGCCCCTCATTATCTGTCTCATTGTTACAAACAAATTTCTTAATGGAAAGAACGTTTATACGTTATTTACTGTTATAGTTTACTGAAGTCTCAAGGTCATAGAGCCGAGCACAAGTGCTCTAACGATTGGGGAATCTACAAAATCAGCCCAATGAAAGCAGATCCAAGGTTTTTATGAAATAGAGGGGAACGGTAGTACTAGGAGAAAAAAAACAAACCACTCGGAGCAGAATTATAGCCAACAAACTCTGCCTACCGATGCCCTTGAGTTCAGGAATCGACCCCAGGTCATATCAAGGGATGGCGAAGGCGCTCACCATTGCGCCAACTCCGATATCTATTAGGCGGGGCAAGGTCTCAGTGAAACTGAGTTGACTGAAAAGAACTGTAAGTCGGTCGTATGCATGCTTAATTTACGCTTATCTCAAGTTGTTGTTTGTCGCATTTCCAGGGGCGCCAGTGATCGCGATGTTTGATACCCCGAAAAAAGATAAAGTTGGCTTTAATACGGTAGTGCAAGTCAAGTGCGTATCCAAGGGCAACCCAAGACCCGTTGTTGCCGTCGTATTTAATGGTCAGCCTGCAGAAAAGGTGGAAGGTGTAACCGTGACTTCGAGCGAGTCAGAAAGCGAGTCAGAAAAAATGATTGAATTTAAGGCTGTAAGAGATTCCGAAATCTGGTGTGTAGCGAGCAATGATCTTGGAATGGATAATCGCAAAATGAAGATAGCTGTAGATCGTAAGTGCGAGAGGTTTCTTTTTATTTACTGCCAGTAGCTTTTGAAAGCATTCTGAGAGCATTTGGTTTTACACAGGTTATGATAAAAGTTTGGCGATTTGATACCACAAATATCACTTGTAAGTGCATAACACACAAGTGATTTTTGCGTGTCCTGATTGGTAAATTCACACTGTGATAAGCAGATTAATATTCATTTCCAAGCTGCCGAAGAGAAACAAAAAGACTTCTTGGGATCATAATCGTTTTGAAAGAATTTTTTATCTGTTACTTATCCAGCATGTGGAATGAACTTGAGGCCCGGTGCAAAAGTATGAAGTTTAACCCAATTATGACGCCAACTCCGTAAAAGAATCAAACTCCGCTCACATTAGAACGTGAAACATTAGTTTCGCAAGTTCCTGATATCGTTGTTAATGATATTTTTTCTCAGAAACCGGCGTCAAGTATTTATTGCTTCAGGTGGAATTAATAAAAGAAGAATTTAACACCAATATGAACAACAAGGAGTCCAAAGAATTCCAGGACATCGATGAAAAGCTCACCTCCCAGGTAAAGCTAAACAAATTAGCAATAGAAGCTTAAGCAAAGAAGTCGACGAGTAATGATCAAATTTGAAGTTACGTGAAGAGCAATTTAATATTTTCTTTAGAGAGCGAATTACAAATTAGCAATAGAAGCTTAAGCAAAGAAGTCGACGAGAAATGATCAAATTTGAGGTTACGTGAAGAGTGTGATTTTTAATAATTATCTCTAGAGAGTGACAGTGTTAATACCAGTTTTATTCCTGAAAAACTGGAACACTCCTTCCAAGGCAAACTGAATAATCGCGAAAAAATTGGATTCACGTTCTCGTAACCTTCGTTGTCCTTGCTAAATAGACCACTTTCGATTTTTAAAATTCAGCTTATAACAATAAACATGATTTCGAGGCTCTGGGAAATAAAATAAGCATTTGTATGAGTTTTGTCCTCGGAGCCGCGAGGTGACGTGTTTGGTCTAAGACCGATTTTTGAGATATCGAAATTGGTCCATTAAGCTACATAAAATCACGCAAACAATGCAGAAATCGAAGAGATTTATTTTTTGGTGTTGACTTGGAGATATTCGGAAAAAATCCGAGTGCTCTTCTTCAGCAGTCTAAGCTACGACCTTCCGATTACTAGTTCGGACGCTCTACCACTGAGCTATAGGAACCAGGTGATCTGGTGACGCACTTTGGAGGACTGGGAAGAAAAATTTTAACGCCGTATCCCACAACCTCGCGCGGCCTTAGGTGTTGACTCCAAATTCCCTGCAGTATTTCCATCGCCAAAACTCAACAGATCATTCCGTGTCTACCACATTTCCTGTACTGAATGAACATTCAAGTAGAGCCGACGAGCTCTAACCTCGCCTCTGCCATGTTGAATTCGAAAATAAGGCCGCGCGCGGTTGTGGGATAAGGCGTTAAAATTTTTCTCCCCAGTCCTCTGAATTACGTCACCGGATCACCTGGAAGCGACGAAGAAGACGGTGACTCGGGGTTACTCGGAAAAATCCGAGTTCTTCTTTGCAGGAGTCGAACCTACGACCTTTCGATTACTACTGAGTTCAGATGCTCTACCACTGAGACTCGTCCAAACAAATGCCCCCGCCATATTTGGCTGCTAGGATCTAAATCGTCCAATGCAGAAATTGTCACGTGCTTGACACATGTTTGTTATTTTTTTAGGTGCGGAATGTTCTAAGTCAAGATCCTGATTTTGTTAGTGCTCACCTTGTGAAACTTTGGTAAGTGAAGCTCTTATCACCTCAGCGGATTTGTTTGCTTTTCCTTGTTTGAACCAGGCCTAGGAGACATATAGTTGATACCTCGTTCGGAGTACACCTTGCGTAGTGGTGAAAGCACTCACTTTCAGTTTCAGCCGTTAAATGTCCGTCGTTGGACGTTGGCCTTCCCCTTTGTCCTCCACTGGTCTACGTTTTGCGAGACGCGGTGCCAGTATTTACAAAACTATCCAAGACGTTTCTTCATCTCGTCCTTGGTCTTCCTCGGTTCCTTGTTTGTCCCCGGGGCGTCCAGAACGTAATGGGGGTTGACCAACGGTTGTCTGTTCTTCTAGCCACCTGACCAGCTCAATTCCATTTGAGTTTACTTATCGTTTCCATGGTATCTCGTACTTTTGTTTTTTTCTCGGATTCGTTGAGCTGTTTTATACGATCTCGCCACGTGATGTTTATCATGATTTTTTCGTGGGCTCTCTGAGTAAGATTCCAGGTTTCTGATCCATAGGTGACTGTTGGTAGAATGCACCGGTCATAAACCTGACGTTTAATAACGATCGGAATGTCTTTGTTTTTGAAGATCGCACTCGCTCTGCCGAAAGCTTGCCATCCGAGGGCAATACGAAGGTTGATCTCTTGTTCCTTCGAGGCTGAATCCATGGAAATGCATTGACCGAGTTAGATGTAATGATCGACTTCTTCGATTTTATTCATCTGTCTACGTCCTCAGGGAATTCATTGTACATAACATTTGTCTTTTGTAGGTTCATGTTAGGCCCGACTTTGAGGCTAGCTTGGTTGAATTCGTGTAGCATTTCTTGGAGTTCTCCAATATCGTTGGCAAAAATAATAATGTCGTCGGCAAACCGTAGATGACTGCGGTACTCACCATCGATTTTGATTCCCTTCATTTCCCAACGTAGTTTGCGAAAGACCTTGTCCTAGCAGGCAACGAAAAGTTTGGGAGAACTGGTATTACACTGCCGTACTCCCCTTTGCAGTTTGAATCGTTTGGAGTCTTTGTGATGTCTGATGTAGGATTTGGCGTATTTGTAGATGTGTTGTTGACCATTGACGAACACATGACTGGTTCGACCCCTTGCTCCTTATTAAGCGAATCTATGGCGTCCAGGATCTCGACCGTCGGTGAGTCGAAGGCTCTGTTGTAATCAACCAGACCCACGTCTAGAGGAATTTTGCACTCTTGGCATTTTTCAATTAGTTGGTTAACAACATGGAGGTGGTTAGTGGTCGCGCTACTCGCGGCTTGCGGCTTCGCCCCTCGCATATCACGTTCGCTCGGCGGGTTTTCGAGCAAAAGGGAGACTGCTCGCAGTCTAAGGATCTCCTTTCTAAAGTAAACCCAATCTTTAAAGCTGACTCTAAGACTAAACTAGCCAGCTACAGACCTATTTCAATTCTGTCTGTAATTGCAAGACGTTTTGAAAAGGCAATCTTTAATCAGGTATGTACATTCTATGATGATACTAATCTGCTCTCTAAAATTTCAATCCGGTTTTAGGACTTAGCACTCGACCCTCTCAGCCGTTATCGACATAACAGACAATTGGTATTTAAATATTGACAATGACTTAACAAATGCCATTCCTTTCATTGATCCGGCTTAAAAAGGCATTTGATACCATTTATCACGAGATCCTCTTATCGAAATTACAGTTTTATGGGTTTAGGGGTTCTTCACTAAATCTCTTTAAAAACTATTTGTGTGATAGAACACAGGTCACAGTGACGGGTAATTATAAATCTGAAACCAGTCACATATACGGAGCGGGGTTCCACAGGGTTCAATCCTCGGACCGCTACTATTTTTATTATCTATAAATGATTTATCAAACTGCAATCTTCTTTCAGACGTGAAAATGTACGCTGACGATACCAATCTAACCTATGCATCTAAAAACCCTGACGATTTGTTTAAATCCTGACATCTGACACAGTGGCTCGATGCAAATTTAAGTTTAAATGTAGTGAAGACCAAATGTTTTTTTACTGGGGCTCGGCACAAAGTATCTTTGATACCTAGTGAACCTGACATTTCTCTTGATGGTCATTCAATAGAAAGAGTTCAAACCCAATTCTTGGGAGTACACGTAGATGAAACAATATCGTGGAGTCATCATATTTCTGAGGTCATTGAAAATGTTACAAAAGTACTGGCAGCTCTTAGAAGGCTCAAACCAACATGTCCTCAATCAATCCTCATAAAAATCTATAAATCACTGGCCCTGCCCAACCTTGACTATTACAGTGTCGTCTGGGGGTGTATTGGTGCCGTTTAAGTAACAAAGTGGAGAAATTGCAAAATAGAGCTGCTCGTATTATAACTGGGGCTAGCTGGAAAGTTGCTCAGACCTTTTAAAAATAATTTTTATTCATTTTTAGGGACTGATGTAGTTAACTAGATTGAAATTAGGTGTGGTGTAGAGATTTTTTATATTATAGTCAGGTGAATCTTTAAGTCCTTTTTATATTTTAACATTATTACAAGTATTTATAGCGCACGGCCTCCTGGGAGAATTCTTAGTTGTGAAATTGAATTCCGTGAATAAATAAAGTTTTGTATTGTATTGTATTGTAATGTATTGTATAGCAAAATGATGATCGCTTTATTCCACTCTTCAGGAATCTTGCTTTCCCTTAGGCATTCGTTAAAAAGAACCGCCAATTTCATGTAGATTGTCTCACCCACTGCTTCAATCAGATCGATTGCGATATTGTAAGGTTAACCGCAAGCTCAACATCCCGCGGTTTGACCATTGGGAAGTCTGACCACTCGTTATGCACCTTCAGGTGGGGAGGTTCCGGGTCTGGGCGGTCCGATGAGTAGAGTTCTTGTGCTCGGTCAACCATTCGGTCCCTGTCTGTTATCAACGAGCCGTCCTTTTCTAGAACTCCTGTACATTGAAGCTTTCCTGTGCTTAGTTTTTTCCTTGTCATTTTGAAGCCTTTTCCTTGCTTAAATACTTCTTGAATTACCATGTGTTTTATGCTTTCTGAGGTGACGTTGTTTCTTTTTCATGGTTTTATTCAGTTGTGCTGCTTCAACCTTTTCTCCTGCTGACTCGGGTGGTTTGAGATTCTTTCGTTTCTCCATCAGATCTCGGGTTTCTGCGGAGAATTTCTTCGCTCTTTTGCAACGGTTGTGAACTCTTTAACTGTAGCTATCAAAGGTTCGAGGATGTGGTCGCTGAGATATTTGATGATGTTCTCATTGATTTTTCTGTCATTCTCTTCTTCAAAAACTGCGTTGAGAATACTCGCCCCCGCCAATGTGGCCCGGGTTCGATTCCCAGACTCGGCATCATATGTGGGTTGAGTTTATTGGTTCTCTACTCTGCTCCGAGAGGTTTTGCTCCAGGCATTCTGGTTTTCCCTCCTCCTCAAAAACCAATATTTGATTTGATTGGCTTTACATTGTAATTTTGTTGATTTCAGTTTACAGTGCCCCCAATTAGTGGTGTTCCAGCGCTAGAAGACGAGACACTTAAATTAAGTACTTGGTAGCTTATCCCACAGTGAATAGTAATAGGCCATTTCCGAGTTGCTGTTTGTCTCGCTTTCAAAGCGAGTCTTGGTGCTCAACTATTGTAAGGGAAATGAGTTTGATTTGCATAAGAATACGCAACTCATTTCCATTTGAATGGTTGTGCTCAAGGACTCGCTTTGAAACTGAGGCATGCAGCAACTCGTAAATGGACTATATCCATCCTTCTCAGAGCTAGGGCAGTATAGGACATAAGAACTATGACTGCAGAAAGGAAAAATACGAGCCTGAGATGTAAATTGTCATCTGCAGTAGGCGACAGTGAGAGAAGTGATTTCAGTTCCTAGCATTTTATTGAGCATCGTTCAATCGTTTTCGTTTTACTTTATCATTCCCTCTTGTTTCGGTTCCTCTGTTGAAAATAGACTAACGGACAAATTATGTTTGCAGGAAAGGTTCAGTGAAAGCGGATATTTTGGTAAAGACGTTTCAGGACAATGATGATTCAGTAGAAAAAACACTGAAAGCCGAGGTCGAGAAAGCGAAGATAGGCAACGTACCAGTGGATCGGTATAAGTACTCTTTTGAACCAACCCAAGGTACAATACACATGACTTAGGTTTTACCCCACTCGTTATTGCGTACAACAACAAACAACAAACATCTTTTTATTTATACCACACAATGACAACGGAGAGAGGAAAAAAAGACAACATTACTTATGTAAGGTATGAAGCCTCCTAGAGAATAACTTAAGTGCTAATCTAGCTGGGAGGCATAATAATAAACTATTTTAGATTATTTTTGTATGTTCAGTGTTACATGGAGGCACAAGTATGAAAAAAAAGCAAACACACGCACACACACAAGTCATGGCACAAAGAAAATTGGAAAACAAAACAGAACAACATCAACAACAACAAAAAAGAAACAAAAATTAATAATACTCAAAAATGTCATTTTTAAGGACTGTTTAAAGTTTCAAAGGCTAAGACTCGTGAGAGATTCTTCAAAATTATTCCAAAGAAAAGCTCATTTAAAGCAAGTATTAAATCTACCATAGTTTGTTCTCACGGAAGGAATACAAATTGTAGACCAAGAGGCCAGCCTAGTTTCATACTTGTGCCTTGAAGATATATAGGTAAAGAAATTACTGAAGGAAGATGGGAGCATATTTAAATGAATTGTAAACATAAAAATACAGTTTAAATAATATGTAACATCAAGGAATTTCAAAATGTTTAAATCTCTAAACGAAGGAGAAGCATGATCGTTATACTGGAAAAAGGAAATGTGGCCTCGGTTTACGTTAAACTGAATGTGACAACTCAATATTTTGGAATGAATACGAGAAGCATCATAATTGTCTATCGACACGGCCTATGGGGCAGGTTACAAAGCATGCATAAAAAATGTAACTTCTTACGGTTGAACGTGCAAATAAAGACGGAAATTTATATTTGTACGGCACCGGAACAGAAGGGTCTGGGTACGATTGGTGTAAGGCATGATGGCTGTCATGCTGTCTATAAAGTGTTAGTTCGTCACGTGAGCCATTCTAGGCCTGCATCAGTCTCTTTAACTTTTGTTTCCTTTTACGTATCGTTATTGTTTTGTAACAACAAACCCTTTAAACCCCGGGGGCTTTGCGGCATTGCATTGGTTCGAGGACTACGTTTCCAGTTTTTGTTCCCTTGGTTTTTTCGTATCCGGCAGGGTCACAGGTTATCGGGTAATCGGGTAGTTAGGTTGTTCATGCCTGCCGCTGGTGCGCGGCCGAAAGAAAACAAAATAAACCTGATGGATTGCATATGTCTGTGTAGTACGGAAGCCAATAAGAGTCGCGTTGTCTCTTCCACTTTGTCGCTTCCAGGTTGTCGCGTGAAACCTAAAAGGGGAGACTGTCTTGTAGCCCACCCCCATCCCCGCCCCTCCCTTTAGGTGCTAGTCTTTGAGGG
>NC_090870.1:46085313-46102813 GCF_036669935.1 Montipora foliosa
TTTCAGAAGTGATTGCATACGCTCTTAGGCCACGACTGCCATCATCTGCTGGGTTAAGTTTGCCGGGGCAGTGGCGTCATTGATTTGGTTCTGAAGTGTCTAGGATTTCAGAAAGTCTGTTGGCAATGAAAGCGGGATGACGTTTTGACGGTCCACGAATTTGCCCGAGTACAGCACTGCTATCACTCCAAACGTAGACAGGGGAAATATCAAAATCGTGTTCCTTCTTGATCATGTTGCCCAATCGTAAACTAAGTACTGCTGCCTGAAGTTCCAGTTTTGGAATGCTCAACGGCCTAACAGGTGCGACGCGAGTCTTCGCTGCATGCTACAAATGCGCACTGTACCCGACCACCAGGATACACAAACCGAAAGTAGGCAACGGCACAAAATGATGTTTCGCATCGCCAAAAACGTGTAGTTGAATTGACATAGAATAGGGTGCCACTCTGCGATAAAACCTTGGTACGGAATACTCGGCCAACTTCTCGAGTTGCTTCTGCCAGACCATTGTTGTAGGAATTCTTCTGGAATTCTCTCATCCCAGCCTTGACAAAGTTCCACAGAGAGTAAAGAAATATTTTCGCCCTGACATCATATGGAGCTACAAAACCAAAAGGGTCGAAGATAGACGCAGTAAGACTAACAACTTTCCTCCGGGTGTCTGCTAGTGCCTTTGGCTTTATCCGGAAAATGAAAGTGTCATTTTGGACATCCCAGGTGACTCCCAGAGCTCTCTCAGTAGGCAAGGTATCTCCATCTCCAATACTTCGCACGGACTGCGCTCGTTCTTTCTCGGGGACTGCATTGAGAAAATCTTTGTCATTCGATATCCACTTAGTTAAATTGAATCCACCAAGTGAGAGCAACTTCACCAACCCAGCTTGTAGATTACATGCTTCTCAACAAGGACGGTACAGACTTCCACAGATCATCCATGTAAAAGTTCCTTACTACAGCTTCAGCTTCCAAGGGGAAGGAGTCTTCATTGTTTTGGGCTGTCTTCCTAAGTGCGAAATTGGCACTTGTAGGTGAACATTTGTCACCAAAGATGTGTCTAACGTACTGATAGACCTCCACTTTATCTGTTGGATTGTTTCTCCACAGGTAACGTAAAACAGGTTGGTCCTCTTCAGGGACTGCGACCTGGCAAAACATGACTTTGATATCAGCAGACACCGCTATCAACTCTTGACGAAAACGCATTAGTATGACAACCAATGAATTCAACAGGTCTGGTCCAGACAATAAGCAATCATTTAAAGAAGTTCCTTGATACCGGGCTGCTGCACCTCCAACTCGCCGAGTCTTTCCGAGTTTATGAGGTTGTATCACAGCATGGTGTGGGAGGTACGATTCATGTGCGACAGGTTGTGTCAGTTGTCGGTCCTCCAACTTCTTGATGAACCCTTTGTGCAGGTTGTTTTCTATGGTTTCTGTGTACGTGGCTTTCAGTTGTGGATCCCTTTCAAGGCGTTTCCCCAACAATTCTAAGCGCTTTCTGGCGAAGGCTCTGTTGTCTGGCAAAGACTTAGCTGCATCCTTCCAAATGAGGCCAACTTCGTACCTGCCATCGACCTTGCGGGTAGTCCTACTCAGAGACTCCAAAACCATTTCATCCTCTCTAGAGCGTTGTTTCTTGCTGTCATACTTGCAACCAAATGATTCAGTTTTCCACCAAGTTTTCACAAGTTCGTGCAGTTCCTCTTCAGGTAAATAAAGAATAACCTGTTGAACAGTCAGTGGTTTTGAGTTCGAAGCTATGTTCGGTCTCCTTAGCATAATCTACAATCCTGGTCAAAAATTGTTGGGAAGGTTGCGCGCATGACTTCACTTCACACCTAATTCGATTATTCTAACTATTGGCAGAACTATTTGGGAAAGAGCATGCTCTTTTGCCCCCCCCCCCCCCTCAAAATCCAACATTGATAAGGAAGGGAGGGGGGCTATCTCAAAAGTGACGCTACCTTCCCAACACTTTTGTCCAGTATTGTAGGTAAGACGGAGTGTCTCCATTTTGTTTGATGGCACTAATAAGTTTCAGTCCAATACTAGAAAAATGATCATTAAAAGCAGACGTTGGCAAGTTTAAAAAATAAGCGACAACCCGAGAGACGAAGAGTCTCAACAAAACTATTGGATAGAAAACATTTGGATAAAAAATGTAAGCATTTGTGAGTCCAAACCAATTTCACATGCAAAGCGAGTTCACGGCGTGTCGAAACAACAAAACATTTGAAGGAATCACAGAAGAGATGCGACTGGAATTTTCGTCGACTTTTCTCGGAAAAATCTGATGAATAAGACAAGTAACAAACATATCTCGTAGTAAGATACACAAATTGCACATGCAGTTTGAGATAAGCTTAAATGTTCGTATAAAAGGCAAAAAAAAAAGGAGTACGAGCCTGATGAAAGTTAAGTCAACAATCACTCATTTTCCACATAATCATAACCATGACAATTTTCTCAAATTTAATTGGTGCATTAACTGCTTTACTTTTCACTAATTATTATTGTGTAGGGTTTTAATTGGAGAGTGAAACCGGACAGTTGGCTGTAATCGGACACCTGTAATCGGACAGTTACATAAGCCAATCATATTAAGTGCACTCAGCTTAATCCACCAATCACAGAATTTATCACAATAACCATAGCAACAACCACATACCCTACCAAATTGGGGATTTTCCAAAATCCCACTAGACATCCCAGACATCCCATTAGACAGTGAAAAAGGAATGCATTTTTTTCTCAGAAATGGTAATGGTTATGATTAATTGATAACAGGACTTCCTGTTGTCTAATTCGGTCTGAAATCATACTCGTGATTAAACAAATCGGACTCCCGTACGTGGTCGTCCGATTTTGTTAATCACTCGGTTGATTACAGGCGGAAGTGGACTCCACTCAGTCCTATCACCATTATAAAACGTTGCTTTGCTTACGCACATACAAATCCTAATGTGACTTGATAGTCGATAGTCTTTTTTGTCTCTTCCCATGTTCACCGAGGAACTGGTTCTTCAAGTATGGATTCTTTGCGGCAAAACATCCTTCGTTACGCAGCAACTTCCGAAGACAGCGCCATTACAACCTTGCCAAACAGCACGATCGAGATTTCCTCTTATATCTCGCAGACCCGTACACCGTAATCCGTAATTTAGCAAGACAGCCGGTCCATTTCGCTGCAGTGCTCGTAACACCCAAATGCTGATTCCTTACCGGGTCAAGCAAAAAACCCAAGAAGTAATGAAGTTAGACTGCGACTGTTGTTTGCAGCCTCCGGACGAAGATCTCAGCCTTTTTCAAACTAACTCAAATCGTTTAGCTAAACTTGCTTTGATTGACCATAAAACCCGATAACAGACAATGTGATTTCCCGCTAGAAAAACGCAGCTTGCCAAATGCAACGCTGAGCTCCGTTGTTAAGAGCTAGGCACGCAATGCATGCAAATTTAAAGTGACATCCTTCTTTTTTGAAGAAATGATCCTCTCCTCCCATGCAATTAGATCCCAGTTTTTCTTGGCTGTAAGTCTCTGCCCTTAATACTGACGGGCATCTTTCTTGTTGTACTACTCATAAATTGATGAAAGTTAAACAGTCGGTTTGTGTGAAATACATTGTCTTCGTCACTGACAATTATATTGATAAAGACGAGCGCCGTAGCCTCTGCGCAAACCTGGTTTTCTCACCCACCCACCCACCCACCTACCCCCTGCACCGCAACTCTGCCCCTTTCCGGAAAAAGGTGGTCGGCTTGGCGTGAAATCCCAAAAATCTTTCACTTTGTGAGACCACGTACATAAAAACAGCCATAAGTCGTGGGGACTTTACCGAGCGTTGAAAGCACAGACACAAAAAATAAAATTCTGTAGAACTTTGCACTAGTTTCTTCCGGGCGTTACCCCGGCGTAATGCAATTGCCTTAATTTGTTAATACAACAAATTAACTCGTCCTACTATCTTATCTCATTTCTTTTCGTAGATGAACTCTTCGGCATCGCTGGAAACTGTAGAGAAACCTGAAAACGAATTTTTGTCTGTCTTACGAAATCTACTAAATCTGACAGTTCCCAACGAGGACTTTGCAATTATGGCTGGCGATCTTGGTACAAGTACGGAAATACTGCAACTGATGGTTAGATACATTAAGGACAAAAAGGACGATCAAGCGCACAGTGAAAATGAAATTAAGGTTGGGACACCTCTTCATTTTGATAGATTAAAATAATGATAAGCCAGTACGTAGGTCGTTGTACGACACACACACGCGTCGGGTTAAAAGCAAGCGCATGTTAAAAATACAAAGGTTTGCCGCTAATTTTGATAAACGCTGTTGAAAATCATGCCTTTGATTTTGTCCTGACGCGCGTATATGGCGAATAAATGGTTTGAGGCGAGAGAAGGGAATGAGATTTAACGAGGAGGTAAACTAATTTGCCAAAGTCATTATAGCTCATTTACCTTTTAACCTTTTGTTGTTGTTGTCAATAGCACGTTCTTGAAGTGGCCAGTAGAGTCCTCCATGTGAACAACGAGCAGGAGTTCATCGTTGCACAAAGGGTAATCACTAAAGCTTGAATCTTGATAAGTCAATATTACAACACCAACGTTTTTAAAGCGCTCCTTGCTCGAGTCTCCAAGCTTTTACATTAAGAGAAAAAATGATTGTGCTTAGATAAGAGATTTGACCTCGGGCGGCAGTGCACTAGATCTTAATTTTTTTTTTAAAGTGTTTCACAGCTAACTCAAGATGAAATGTGGGAAAATTCAATGAATGTTCTACTAATGATTTTTTTCCGGATGACTGCTATCTACACTTCGAAAGACGCAACCTCGGCTGTGAACCTGGGTTAACGGTCACCTGCCTTTGGAGTAACTTATAGTCGTAGCGCATGTAATTTTCCAGAGCAGAAGTCGACAAATCTCACGGCACCCTCTCAGGGGATTACTTTTTGTGCTTTAAGTCTTGGAATTCTATCTTTTTTTTTGTATCAGCGCTAACACATTTTCAAAGTCAATCATACCCGCAACTTTCAACTTTTGACAAGTCAATCGTAATTGTTTTCGTAAAAGAAAAATCCTCGAAGTATATTGCCTTATAAAAGCAGCATTTCATAAGTATACAGCACACGTAACTAGGTTAAAAAATGTAGAGCAGACTATTTCTTTGGACCCTATTGTGAACTAATTTTATGTGAATAGGCGACTGAATCAACAAAGTTGGTACACGTTGAGTTTTCAGTATCGTCCTGCTTACATTTCAGTTGTGATTTTGTTCATAGTTTAAACAGACGGCATCTAAATTCATCTTGGTCCTTGAGGAATATGGACGCCAGGCTGCTCGAGTTTTGTCTCCTCCAAAAAACAGAAATCTGGCCATATTGAAAACTCAGAACGTTGGTAAGAATATATGAGCAACAGAAACCTAAACGCAGTGGTACTTAAGAATTCCAGCTTTTAGGGGTGTGTAGCCTAAACCAACAATTAACTGAAATCAGTAAATACAAGAGAGAGATGAGGTAAGTAAACGGATCCCCTATGCATAAGCCTCGTCTCTTCCACTGAAATCTATTTTTAGCTACGTAGCTGTTTTGAGAGAGGCATCTGATCGGCCAGTTGTAATGAAACTTAAATTATGCGTGGCATTGGGAACGAGAACTTAGGGCCTGTTTATATGGTATCATCATTTGCCCTTTTTTCTTTCTAGTTCGTTTTTATTAAGTATAGTTGCATCAGTTTCCACATTAAGAAAATGGATTGATAGTCTTAACGAAGCAGTAATGTGTAGTTTAAATAAAAGGCTGTTTTTGAATCAAGAGTTTCCGTTGACTGCAGTGAAAATTTTGGCGGGAAAAACCAGTCGAAAGCAAACGCTAGCAACACGTATGGGCGCCCAAATAGTTGCTTCTCTTATTTTTATTTTATGCGTTCGCATTTAACATTCTGCTATCTCGTCTCGGTTAGTCGAGCCAAACTGTTTACATGCGCCAATTTTTCTCGCTTGCCAGGGTTACCCTACCTGCTGAGGCGAGACATCTCGCCTTCTCGAGTTGTCTTGCCCTCCCGGGTTGTCTCGCCCACCTCATGTAAACGGTTGACAGAATTTTTTAAACAAATGAGTGGAAAAATATCTCGCCCAGTGTAACTCAGGGGGAAGGTTGTCTCGGGTAGCAGAGACCATATAAACAGGTCCTTAAAATAGTGGGGCATGGGGATCCGTTATTTTACCTCATCCTCTCTTGGAAAACATAAATACCTCTTACCGAGTTCGAGTTCTGTACTGTAAGTCACGAAACGAGTTTTTTTCCCGTTGATTTATCGTTTAAGCGCGAAGAGCCCCGGTCATAAATCAACGGGGAAAAAACAAGGATCCGTAACTTACAGGACGGACCGAGAAAACGAGACTAGTACGACATTTATTATATCTCTGAGGTAATCAGGCGCGCGGTAAAGGAAACTAGTTGAAGTCAAGCGGAACCTTCAGTTGCCACAAAAGATTGGCAAACGTCAAAATCCGAAAAACGAATCAATCTTGTAGGGTTTTTGAAAAAGTTGCTTGCAAGATTCAAATAGCTTCACAAACTTATTTCAGAAAAACAACTTGAAAAACTTGCTAGAAAACGTTGCATGAAAATTTAAAATGTTGTGGGTCGGACAGGGGGACGTACCTTAGAATCCATTCAACCTGTAAATGTGCGTTGTTGGACACAGACGATACTAAATAGAAAGATTTAGTATTGCGTTTGCCGCGCCCGAATCGGTATACGGTAAATGTAAGGGCTGTGCTTCTCAGCAAGGCGCGAAAATTCTCTTATTCTGCTTTGAGAAGTTACTCGATAACTGTGGCTAACAGGAAAGAAATTTTATTGTTATATGGCAAACAATTCGCAGGCTAAATAGAGGCTGACTCTCTGATTGTCTGATTTTTGGTCGGGATTTTACAGTATGGACCATTACCATGGAAACGGTCCATTTCCGCATTTTTTTGCTCCCCCGGAAAATTCAAGTTGAGCGAAACAAAAAAAGTACTTTTAAAAGTGGAAATTTATTTTTTTCATCGCAACAGTACAATTATAGCAAGAGGAATTAAGTTTTTCATATAAAGGGTTACTGTTAGAAGTTCGCTGATGGAAGACGAAGACTGATTGGGAACATTCACCAGGCGGAGAAGTGTTCTATCGCTCAAAGAAACGATGCCATGTAATAAAACAACTTACTAACCTCACTTGCTCGGGACCGTAACGTGGGATAATGGCCCTTGGACTTACTGCCCCGACCTCTGGCCAATAATCCCCAGTACGGCCCTCGATCTCGCTTGATTTGTGAGAGGTTAATACCATACAGGTTTCTTCCATTTTTGGCAAAAGGCAACTTCGAGTACAATGTTTGCCGGAAATGCGATGCTAAATCTCTCTTATCTTTTCAATTAAGCAATGAATACTGGTGAAATACGTAACTTTGATCTCGTTGTCATTGCAATGAGGGCCTTTGAAAGGTTACTTGAAAGAGCTTATTAAACGTTATTTTGCGGTTCTGATACGTGGTTAAAAAAACCCCGCCGGGATGCTGACAGATGGGATGAACCTTTTTCCCTCGAATATTTCGCCTGTTGTTCATTTTGATCTTCCTCCAGTGAGTTTAGTTAGTATGCGCTTTTATTTAAATTTAGAAAACACGCTCCACCAACTAATGGCCTATCAGTTCGGGACTAATTACCGCAATGCCTCTGATTGTTCCGCACGTAAGAAAGCAGCTCCAAGGATTGCGCGAGCAAAATAAAAAATCGTGGCCGCTACATACATTCATACATACATACTTAATTTGACCACGCAGCCTCGTTGGGGCTTTTCAGGGCCAATGAAACATAATCACGACAGAACGAAACATTCAACAACAACAGTTAAGAATCCCAACTGGCTGGAGGGAAACCAGTTGGCTATTTACAAGTGCCAGGTGAGAAGTTGAACCGAGGACTACCGGAACAAATTCAAAATATGGCCAGAACGTTTCGTGAACCCGGGATTCCCGGATCTCAAGGCATGCGTCCTAACCACTGGGCCGCACCGTCTCCCATAATTTTACTGTCGCGCAAAGTTTTAGATTTTAAGGAAATGTCAAGACAAATGTGATTGTCTTATTTTCGAAATGTTTTAACTCTTTTATCACAGACCTAAAACCAACGCTAAACAAACAGTGTGATTCCATCCGTGCTAAATTATTTGTTTAGATCAGGTTATAAAAGCTTATTGTTGTTTATTCTTCTAATTAATTTATGTCCCCCAATTGTTTACAAATATTTTATCACTCATGTTACATACTTTACTGCCTTTTTAGTGATCATTGTATTTTTTAAACTCTTTTTAATTGTGACAAACATATTTATGCTAATTTACTTGTACATTTTAACTCGCACTTGAAAAGTCGTAACTTTTTATCGTTAGTTTTTATCACAAAATTGATTTCCAAGAATTTACTCATCAAAAAAAAAGTATAGCATTGTCCGTTATAAAAATGGTTAATACCTAAACTGATCGGCGCCGCATTCCATTGCTCAACCAAACTTCTGTTTTTAGACTTCTGCGGATACTTCTTAGGGGAACATTTGAAATAAATGTAGCTTAGCTCAGTCGGTTAGTGCAAGGTCTTCTGAGCAGAATTTAACTGATTAGGGTGTCATGTGAAGTGCTAGTTTTCTACTCCATATGAACCATGTGAGCGTTAGCCCTACTAATGGAAATGGACCCACTCTGACCAGGGTGGAAATTGAACTTGGGAGTTCAACTTGATGGACGTGCAAACGAAGTGGAACGCTTCGAGCAGGAGGTGGCCAGCTGGATCCCCGTCTCATTCCATCGACGTCTGTTTCGACTTTCCTCTGATCCATGTAGCTGTAGTTTTGAATATTCGTAAAACGGAGGAGAATCTACTGAGGAAGGGGGGTAAAAGGTGCTCACCGAGGGCCACAAGTCTATCAGTGACTTTAGTTCACTGTCACGTGTTACCCTTGTAAAATATGCACTTTTATTTTATTTTAAACTGACAGTTATGGGTGCCGGTGTAGCTTATCCAACGACCATAACAGAAGATGTCACCTTTCCAAATTACGGGTGGCCAGAGTTGATGGACGTGAAAACGAAGTGGAACGCTTCGACCTTTGTGGTGCTTCCTCTTGAAATGATCAAATCCATGAATGATGGTAAGTTAAATATCAACTTAATCTATGGCTTTGTAGCCACATTTTTCTTCAAAATCCCTGGATCGTAGGTCATGAGAGCAGGGATGACGCAATGGTGCATGGGGTAATTCGAGTTATTTGTTGTCTCGTCTTCTTCGCCTTCAGAAACGTGCAGCTAGATGCTCCTTGATGCCGACTTCACTGAACCATCTGTAACCTTTTTTTCCAAACTCAAATGGCTTCCTATTTTCGACCGTATAAAACTAAAAAAACTTGTAATTTTATTCACTATCCTTAATAATCCTGATGCCCCTTTTTGTCTTAAACGTAAATTCAAGTTCTTGTCTTCCGTTCGTTCAGCTGGTTTGCGCACCAGAGCTTGCGCTTTTAATCTTCAAGTTCCCTACCCGCGGTCTAATTCTGGAAAGCGCACATTTGCTTACTCTGCTGCCACCCTTTTCAATTGCCTTGACACTGATCTTAAGCAAATAGCTTGTGTGTCTCCTTCTTCTATTATTTTTTCATCTAGATTAAATAGTTTTAAGCATAAACTCTTTATATTATTCCTTAAGTTTGCTAGTAGTGTTTCTCATCTTGAAGAATTAATGTGTCGTGGGTGTCGTTTTTCTCTTTATTGTAACTGTATTAGAAGGTAATTAGCGTAGATCACCTTATATCTATGTTAAACCACACATTTGTCTAGTTTTAGTTTCTATTGTAGTAAGTTGTATATTGCTGATTACGCATTGTCTTATATATGTATTTTGTGCCATTGTGAAGGCCGTAAGTTAGATAACTCATTGGGTTAATTACGTTACCTTCGTTAAATAAAGAATGTTGTATTGTATTGTATTAAGAGCACTCACCTCTCACCAATGTGGCCCGGTTTCGATTCCCAGACTCGTCGTTATATGTGGGTTGAGTTTGTCGGTTCTCTACTCTACTCCTCGAGGTACTCCAGTTTTCCCCTCTCCTCAAAAACCAACCCCTGGTTTGATAGTAGTTGAGTTCATTTGATTTCTGTACAGTCAGGGTATTCGATAGCCTTTTAAAATACCGGATTTGATAATGAAAGTAGCGGACACTGTTATTTTCTGCTTTAAGGCCGATTGCCTTGGGAGCGAACCCTCAAAGAAGCCTGAGTTCTCTATAAAAATTACTATACAGAAATGTTGTTTACGTTCTTGAGTTTAGTGAAAAAAGGAAAGTAAACTTATCGCGTGAGTGCCAGAGAATAAGGCGATGTGACTTCTTGTTAGTTTGAAGGATTTATTGCCTGTCATTGCCCTCTGTTTCTTCAGCCCATGACTTCCTGAGATATGTGAAAAACGGAAAACAACAAATCTATAAATTTATAGCGTCAAAGTACCGGACGTGAAATGATAAACAACCGGAAGAAAGGTCCGGCCTGCGGCCTGAAACGAAAACCCTGTGTAACAGTGTCCAATGTGGAACCCCAGCTCTAATTACACTTGACAGTTAGAGCGGTTTTCAATTGAGTGTCGAAAGTAATTAGCGAATGACTTTGGTTTTGCCTTACTTCGCTCAGTGATTGGTTCAAAGTTCTCGCGCCACTTTTTCAACCAATCAGAAGTGAAACTAAAACCAATCGTGGCTTGCGCGTGCCCATTTTCCCGCGCTTTGTGCCGGCTACGTGTAATTACTTCGAGTTTTCATTGGTTTACTGGATTGTCTCCGCCCTTCAGTTTTGATTGGCCAAAGTAATTACTTTGGTTTTGGTTTTACGACGGTCATTTGAAAACCGCTCTAATCAAAGTTCATCATTATCATTCAACTTCAGGAAGGAACATTGGCCACCACGTAAGAAACCAAGTGCTTTCACAATTACGCCTACGAACACGTAGTTTCAAGTTGTAAAAAAATGCCATCGAAGACATTGCCTTGCTTAACATTTTCTTTTTCATTTAGATAAGAATGGAATTCGGATTTCTGGCTTCACGTACAAAACGCTTACGAGGATTCTTTCATTTGAAAGGTACATGTTCTAAACTTTAACGAATAAATCACGTGAATAAGAATAAGACATTTTCACTGTTTGTTTGCTTTGGATATACAATGTAGTAGTTTTTTCAGCTAGCGACATTTTATTTTTACCGGAACAAGGAGCTTTTTTTGCATATGCATGGAGTTAATTCCCAAAGTTTTACTGTGGAGTACCAACATGGTCGCTGTCATATCTCAGTATTGCTACGTTTTCCCGAGAATGTTGTTGGGATTGTTGCTTCCATGTGCTCGCACGCCTAGCCATGTTGGTTTATTAAAAGTCTACTTAAATTGTAAACAAATTTCTAGTTTCTAAAAAACTGTGGTGCTTCGTAGGTGGGAGAGTGAAACATGAAAATTTGGTTTTATCAAACGAGTTGATAATGGTCGAATAGGCCACTTCGGAAAATAGCATCATACTCCTTGTTTGTCCCGCACCAAATTTTGCATAAGCATTGTTTTTGTTTTCTCCTGGGACCATTGTAAGTCCCAAGAGAAACTGGAAACAATGCTTATGCAAAATGCCAAAGAGTATTATGGTATTTTCCGAAGTGGCCTATTACCACTGTGAGAGATCTGGAAAGCTGCCGTTTCGAGCGTTAGCACTTCATCAGAGCGAACATCTAGTTTCGGGATCATTGCGGAGAATTTTGAGGTTTTTGAAAATGACACTTTTGACTGCAAGGTTTTGAAAAACTGGCATATTTCCTAACACTTGCTGTTAAAGTCGGAGTCGTCACCAACTACAGAGGCGCCTCAGTCTAAGAAATTGAGAGCATGCGATGGTATTTTTTGTCTTGCGGCAAAGGCAGACACAACCCTAAGGATGCGAGAGCGCGTGACGTCACGTTATTTTGAGATAGTTGTACGGTCCGATTCAACTGATCGAGGAAAATGTTCCAAGAGGGACAAAATTATAAATCTGCGCTTTTTGATTGGTTAATTTGATTTGATCAAATTCCAGCGATGCATGAGTTCTGTCCTCATCATCTAGCGATAATAAAAACCTGAGCGAGGATTGAAAAACGAGCAGGATTTTGAGGTTGCAGAGCCGTGTAAATGCGATGATTTTTGGCACGATGCTAGCAAAATTATCGACTTTCTACGTGCTTAAGGCGGAGAGGTGACTGACCTTTGGAAGTGGGAGAAATTCGGCTAAATTCTGGAGGCACTCGGCCGTGAGCGGCCTTGGAAGTTGCACGCCTTGTCTATTTATATTACTGACGACGCATGGGTCTGAAGAGGAAATCGAAGCGTCCCAAAAACCCATCAAATCACTCAGGACAACGCAGAAAATAGTAGGTGAGTGAACTTTATTTATGTGGCTGTCCATAAAATGAATTTTCGAAAAGAAACATCGCGATTTGAAGTTTTTATGGAACATTTTCCTCGATCAGTTGAATCGGCCGTTACAACTGTGTCAAAATAACGTGACGTCACGCACTCTCGCATCCTTAGGGTTGTCTGCCTGTGGTTGTGGATGAATTGAATTGAATTGAATTGAACGACTTGTTTACTTTTCATTCTACTTCCTTGCTTTTCATTCTACTGCTGACTTCGACTCTTCAAGACTAAAGCTGTCGCTGCCCAAAATGGCCGTTAGGGTGTCTTGTTAAAACGCTCTGTAAAAAGGGCAACCCTAAAACCCGGATTCCGGAATCGCAGGTCATTATTTTACCAATACAGAGAGTAAAAACTATCCTAAACATTCATAAAAGCTAACCTTAGGCCTAAAAACGTTTGTTTAGGCCTAATTAGGCCTAAGGTTAGCTTTTATGAATGTTTAGGATATTTTTTACTCTCTGTATTGGTAAAACAATGACCTGTGATTCCGGATTCCGGATTCCGGATTCCGGATTTTAGGGTTGCCCCTGTAAAAAGAGGCTGATTCGATTATTTCATCTTTATTTTACAATAATCAAAAAAACAAATTGATGTGATCTATGTGACCGTGAAAACTTATGTACATAGCTTTAATTCCAACGGAATGTTTTAAATATTTCACGTTTTCGCTCGTATTTTTGGACCCTAAATGAACCCAGAGCAGGAACTTCTCCCGGGAAAGAAATTTGGCGAATTTGTCTTCCGATAATCCCTTCCTCTGTATTTCTCTTCTCCTGCTATGATAATTAGCACGATAATTACGGGGGTAGGGGTCAAAAGCCACACTTAGCTGCGCATCTCAACAGTCTTGTTTGCTGTATTCCATATTTTGGGAATCACGTGACCAGATCATATGAGGGCCTCTCTCTTGCCCCAGAGGGCAGGGTTGCAATATTTTTCAAGCAAATTGACCTTCTGTTATTTCGAAGAAAGTCGCACGTTCGGGACATAAAGGGAAAGAGCGGGCTGTTCCGGGCGAGCAAGAGAGGCCCATTCTGCCGACCCGGTTAACCAACAAATGCCTGAATGACGTCCGTCTTACCCGGCTCGGGACAAGCCATAGAAAACGACGGCAAAGTGGCGAGCTGTTCTACAATGCAGTAATCACAAAAAAAAGAACGGCTGAAAGATACGAGTTATATTTTCTTTGCTCTTGTATTTTGTCAGCGCCTACAGTGACAAAGGATTGGCGTTTGAAATCAACTCAGCTGTGATCTCGATCTCCATGGACCCTAAACCATCTGGCAAATTAACGGAACCTGTGACCATCGCTTCCAACAACCTCCATGAGGTTAACGTGAGTTCCCCAACGCGACGGCCTACCGACACGGTCGATGGACTGTTTGTAGCCTAACTTAGGGGTTCAGTATTCAACGTTTCTTTTTTCGGGCTCCTTTTAAAAACGACCAAACAGCTATACTTGGTTAATATATTTTATCTCATACCTCAATAGTTTTCTTATTCTTATACAATTACCCCGGCTTCGGTTATCGGTCCATTCCATCTTTCTGTGACCGTAATATCATGAATATACTTTAGCAAGATGGGAACTGAATAAAGTGTGCCACTTAACATCTTGTTAGACTTGTAATGGCAGTAATTACTTCTTGTCTAATAGTGTTAGATGACCTTCATCTTTGGTAGACTGATATTTGCAAGTAACTTCCCTTTTAATTTGTTAATTTTCAGCTGGAAGATGATGAAGAACCAATTTGTGCATTTTGGGATTTTAAAATGTAAGTGAAACTCAAGCGACAGATTTTTAACGCTTTCCTTCCCAATGTTGCCACCTATAGATTTTAATCACATCAACTCATTGGGGACACTAAACGGAAGAAAGGTTAGTTAGGGGCGGAAATGTAAAACAGTAGCGATAAACCAATAAATTCAATTCAACCCACATTAAAGTCAGTGCGGGAATTGAGCCTACGAGAGATACATGGAAAGCGAGCATCCACCCTTGTTACAACGAAACTCAAACAGCTACGAGGACAACAAGGAAATTTTGGGCTTGAAAAAACTTCTGGCTTATTCCTACTCTTTCAGTCAGGTTTAACTCTCCAGGAAATGGGAAATACGGGATACGAATACAGAAGTTAATCTTTATATGCTTATTTGGTCTTATCACGAATTTGAGCTTATAGAGAGTGTTTTCCCTCACGTGATCTGTAACCTTGTTTTTCCACCGAAACAAAAGAAACTATTTGCATGATAATAGAGCTCAATTCCCGGAGGATTCGTTGGGTAAACCAACAAGGCCGCCGTTCGCCGTTCCGTTGTTTAGGTATACCAACATGGCCGCCGTGACATCACGTGAAAACACTCTAAAAAGAAAAAGAAAGAACTAAGCTAAAATACATGCCGCGACCGCAGCGCCGTTGTTTATCCTCAGGATGACTGTTGTTTTGTGGCGCTCTCATTACCGTGGAAGTCTAGCTATCCTGAATAGATTGAACCGAACAGGTGCTTGCGCCCACGTCACACATTAATCGTTTGACAGCAATTCATTCTCGACATTGCTTCGTTTTTTAGGAACGCACCCCATGGGGGGTGGTCTAAGGAGGGCTGTAACATTTCTGCGTACAATCGTATCCAAACTACTTGTCAATGTGATCACATGACAAATTTCGCAGTCTTACGAAGTAAACCTCTTTCTCCTGAATTTGAAACGGTAAGTTGAGTGTAACTTGAATCCGGTAAAAAGGTTTGTACTAACCATAGTCTCCCTAGAAAATGAGACCAGCACGTGCATCAGTAGATGAAGTATGCTAAAATTTTAAGACTCCACGGCCTTCTGGCCTTCTCGCGTGACTGATGAAAAGAAAGGGCGAACGATACCTGTCACTATGGTCCCCGTCTTCAGCTATTCTGTTCATTCAAGTAATTTTAAACTTTCAAGGGTTCAATTGCCCGTACAGAAGCCAGCAGATCAGTTTGTTACATATAATCCTGTTTGAAATACGTTAAATTCTCTTGGTTTTACAATTTCATATACAACCCACGTTCAATAGGTGTTGTGTATGCTTTGAAGCTCTCTGTACGACGGAAAAATAACTTAAGTTCAATTTATTTTTTTGGTTTTTATTGGTATTCTCTTCTAACAGGGTTCAACTTAACTGGAACATTTTTATCTTGCAGCTTACAAACGTAGATGAGGACTTTATCCACTGCATCTACATTGCGGCATGGATAATTATCGCATTTGCTGTTCTTACGTTCCTAATTCTCTTAGTTCTCAGCCCGTAAGTTTTTGGAATTTATTACCGATTTCATTTTTGTGAGCTCAGACGCGAGGCATAACCTTAAGCCTGGTTTTTCACTAGCGACGCAAACACAAGCGCATTCATAAGAAGCTTATGGTAGAGAAAACGAAGGTCGACGTAAGAATTAAGTAATGATCCGAGTAAGGTGGATAGCAATTTTCTTTGTTATGCGGCAACGGGGCTTTCCCCACATAGGAATGTTATCATTTTTACACAGAGAATGCATAAACCTACAGGAAAGCCGTTAGCGCAATAAAATTCATTTACAGCCCACTTTGAAAGGGTGTTTTTTGTGTTAAAAGATTTTGACCAATCACAAGAGTTGAAAACAAAAGCCAAGAAACGTTTACAATTTTACATGTTTCCCACATACGATTTCTGTGGAATTCATTTAAACTGAGTCCAGATGAAAGATGGAAGATGGTTGGAAAGTAAGGATGAATATAATACTGCTTTTATGAAGTTTTGTTAACTTTTGCTGTTTAAGCCAATCAGAAGTAAGTACAGACAATAGAAAAGTTATCACCTTTTTGCATACCAGTTGAATTCCAACATGTTCGTTGCCGTTGTTGCTATCGTTCTTATCTGGACCGTTTCTTAAAATCAACCACGGCATCCGCAATAAATGCTCAGACGCGGGGGAATCTGGAACGAGTGCTTTAATTGGCCAGACGTAGCAAAATTCCTTGTGTCTATAGACCGAATGCATAAATGGCGGCCAAAAAAATATTCTTTTGTTTATGTGCTAATTAGACTCACTAGCCTCGTTTGCATGTACAAAATACAAAAGAAACGTTGCTTGAGAGCGAGGCTATTGAGTCTGATTAGCACATAAACAAAAGAATATATTTATTTGGCCGCCATTTATGCATTCGGTCTATGCTGTGTTTCGTTTTTCACACAGCGCAAGCGAACGCAATCTCAAGGAAAAGGAAAAATTTTGATCCTTGCGCTTGAGTTTATGCTTTCATCGACCCCGTTTTCACGGTGAAATAAGCGCCCTTATGCTTGCGCTTGTCCTTGCGTCGCAGTGAAAACCAGGCTTTACGCGCGAGAAGTGAGTCACATGGGACAAGGACGAAGCGACTTTTTTGTCACCCCTAGCAACGGCCTGAAAACAATATACATGAATTTGTTTTTTGTTTTGGTTATTTGTTAAAGAAAAGCGAATGTAGAGTTAGTGCTGGCGGTGCTTAACTGTTGCGCATGTCTCATTCTTCCGTTTTTTATTGCTGTTCGTTGATTTGCTTTTTTTCAGTTGGTTGGAACCTGATCGAACATGGGCGATGCATATGTGCGTTTGTGTTTCCGTTATTGTCACTTTTGTCTTGATCCTACTTGGCTTGGCCTCTTACAACGACCTGGTGAGATCACAACGTTTACCTTTAGGCCACCGATCTTACTTGTAAATCAACTTTATTATTATGCAAATCGTGTGGGGCCATTTTCTGTCGTTTTGTACACTAGCATGGCGGTCTCATCACGTGGATGCAAACCAAGAATATAACTGCATTTCGCAAGACAGATTGTAATAAACGTGCTTCTTGCCTTTTCTAATCCAGGTTTTAATCAGAAAAAAAATTTGCCGTTCTTAGGGACTGTGCAATCTCTTTTCGTTCCTGGTTCATTATTTCTTCCTTTGCACGTTCTCGTGGATTTTAACCGAGG
>NC_090870.1:46117813-46172813 GCF_036669935.1 Montipora foliosa
TCGATGTCATCAGACATACTATTCCTGGAGCCTAGCTTTTAGGGGCGTTTTAGTCATTCCTTATCCCTAAAATTTCGAGGGCGGATATCCCTTATCCCTAAAATTACTTATCTTTGGAATTCGATCATAACTGTCAATTTTAAAGTGTAAAGTAACCCGTTTTTTAACAGATAATTTAATGCACAAGCGGTTAACCGAATTAAAGAGCCTGGGAGCTAATCTTGGACATCTTGCTTGAATTTAGACTGATAAATGACCCGTTTCTGTTCATTATCAGTCGCCAGTGATCTAAATCCTCGGCAAAAGTGACCAAAAGTATGATAATTGAGACATCAAAGATAATTTTTACTATCCCTAAATTTATATCGGTTATCCCCTAGCCCTCTTTCCCTGTCCCTTTCCCTTCATTTTAAGAATGGAGCTGGCCCCCTGAAATAACCTAGAGGCTAGCGAAACCAGGGGGGGACCCAGGTCATAGTTTGAATTTGGACTGTCACCACCTAAGTCAGCTTTGAAGACAGCTGATGCAAGTGTTGTTTGGAATTTATACTCAGGTTATCAAACCAAAACGTCCAAGGCATCCTGAATCAGACAGCGACGATGACGATGACGTTAGCTGGATGAGAGGATTAACAAGAGAACAAGTTATACGAATGTCGAAGAAATCAGATGCGTCTAAAAAGGTCTTGAAACAATACGAGAGCCCGAGTGGCAGCAAGGATCTGCTTGGTGGACCCGTTTATCTGATGAACCAACAGGAGTTAGATGACGAACTGAAACAGTTTAGAAAGTTTTTCGATCACGGCAAAACGGCTGCAACAAGTACACCAAGAACAGATCAAAGCGCTGATTCACCGACTGGCACATTCAAAAAAGATGAGAGCGCGCTAGATTCACCAGATTCGAAGACCGCTGGCACGTCTAGGACTCCACAAGAAACAGTAGCTGATTCTTCTCTGCGCGAACTGGATCGAAGGCATCATGCCGAAAATGAAAACAGACCCACTGATGTGGTAAGATTCTGAAAAGTTTAACCTTTTAGTCATAATGAGAGCTAGCAAATGGTGTTCCGAGAGAAGCAGCTTCGCTGAAAGAACTAACAAGGTATAGTTTTAGACGCTTGATGTAAGGTAGCAAAACCAGTTGCGCTGATCCCAAAAGTTGCCTAAGGTTCTCGTAACCAAAACAGAAGAAGGCTTTTTTCGTTTTGGTTACGAATAATTTTAGCATCCGAAATAAGCCGAAAAAAATTCGGGGCTTCCAAGCCGATGTGTTCTGTCTGTTGTTGTTGTTGTTGTAGCGAAATGACGTTCGTTTTTCTTCTCTAGTAGAGTGAGGAGGGAAGCTCTTTACGGGAAAGCCTATTAAAACACTTCACATCGACACAACGGAAAGAAGAAGGTGGAGACGATTGGAGAGAATTACTTGAAGCTCTAAAGGAGTGACTTAAACTAATTAGTGTGTTCACCTTGACTAGATGGTCATGTTGGAAACGCAAAATGTTCTATAGGGAATTCGAACTCTGTTTCTTAGCACATTTTCTATTTTGTTTCAGTAACTTTATATTGCCGCTGCTCACGTTAGAAAACACTCTCTGTAAGAGATACTCAGATTATTTAGAATCTGACAGGACGCAGTGCCTTTGTCGTTTTTTATCGTACATTGGAAATTAGCTTCAGTAGTAGCCGAAAACGTCAAAGATGAAGTTCTGGTCAAGGAAAACACTTCACTCTGTTTCTTAGTACATTTTCTATTTTGTTTCAGTAACTTTATATTGCCGCTGCTCACGTAAGAAAAACACTCTCTGTAAGAGACATTCAGATTATTTAGAATCTGACAGGAAGCAGTGCCTTTGTCGTTTTTGATCGTACATTGGAAATTAGCTTCAATAGTAGCCGAAAACGTCAAAGATGAAGTTCTGGTCAAGGAAAACACTTCAAACGTTGATGTGCATTTCATGATCAGAAATGATCCTATTTATGGCACTGATATAAAGCTGTGTGTAAAGAGCTGCACAAAATTGCGATGAAATCTGAAGTTGCGGAAATCCTCTGTAAGCGGTTACCCTTGGTCAGAACTTCAAACTGTCAGAGCACAATATTTAATATAGGAAGTACGAATCTGTGTTTCTCAGAGCGATTATCAATTGAGTCTCGAAAGGAACGATCTTGCATCACTTCGATTGGTAATTGGTTGTTGTCAGCAGACTTGTCAGCAGTCCATGATGCCTTTTGCGCCTCCTGCATGGAAATGCTGGGCATAATGATTGGTTCATTCGACAGCATGCGTTTGTTATGATTGGTCAATGCGATGTTCTTTTTTGGTTCGGTTTTATTAACACTCATTTGAAAACCGCTCTCTACACGTTTCAGTATTAGGCTTTAAGCCAGAGATGCTACTTTCTTATAGAAATCAAGCGAAAAAGAGCAATGGTTTCAAATAGCAGTATAATTTGCAAGAAATCAGACGCAAAGAGGGTCGTTAAGTGAAAAGGTCTGATAAATCTTTTTTGAGAAAAGGAAAACCATTTCAAGTCGTTTCACCTCCTACAGGCTGTTTTACCAAACACACGACTTTCATGCATACAACGTACACCACAAATCGTTGTACTTATTTGCCGACTTGCTTACTGTGTGATAAATGTGCTCAAAACAATTTTTAATATTTTCTTGTAAATACTCCTTTCGCTTGCACTTGTTGAGTGATCAATGAAATCTTCACAGTAACTTGATGACTCACCACACTGCTCATCTGATAAAAAAAGAAAGATAAAGCCCGACATCCCTGTGCAAAAACATCCTTTGCATAATCATCTGAATCATATATCTAAGCAACCTGTAATTCTTAGAAAAAAGTCGATTTTCATATTCAATCCCTTTTCAACTTTGTTATCCTTGGTACAAACGGATTAAAAGTCGTTTAGAAGGGTACGTAGACGTAGTAGAATTTGCCATTAGCCAAATGAATTTAAGAGCAGTTTACTGCAGGTTTATATAAAAGCCGGCTTAGCTACTTTTTTTAGAGGAAAGCTTTCTAGAGCAGATTTTTGCAGTTTACAGTAGCACAGAGTTTACACCCACAAGTTTTGAGAAAAAAAAAGTACAAAACAACTGCTCAGTGAACTCTCTATGTGAGAGAGATTGTCCCATTAAACAACGCTTGGCGAAGCAAAAATGTGTTGTACATGTCGTTGTGTGCTAGCCAGAAGCAACGGTCTTCACAGGTGTTGAGGACGTGCAGTAGACAGTCACTCACTTCGGAAGACTGTGTAGGCTGCACTCGGTTTGTTACCCTTCAGAGGGCAGGGCTGGCCTCCGCCAAACCAGACGTCTTTTGGACAAAGACGTTTATGCTCACATGTGGCACTTTTAACTGAGCTTACCAAACAACGCTTAAAAAGGGCCAGATCACTCAAGACAAACTGGCTCGAAAGTGAGATGACCTACTCATCGCATGGACAAAAAAATCAACTTTCAAAATGACCATAATACTCTTTGTTTGCCCTCCAAAATTTTGAAAAAGCATTGTTTTCATTTTCTCTTGGTCCCCAGAGAAACTGGAAACAATGCTCGTGCAAAGTAAAAAAATTGAAGGGCAAACAAAGAGTATGGCTTTTTTGAAAATGGCCTAATTTCCCTCTTCGCTACGAGGATTGCTGAAACTTTACTGCTTGTACTAACAGTATAGCAGACTGAACTATTGTCATCTAAACCTACAATAGTTTAATGGCCCCCGCCCAAACGTCTTTAATAACTCCGGCAGTATTAGCACGAGCATTCGGACTAGAAATTGGAAGGCGGTAGGTTGGGACTCCTGCAAAGGAGCACTCGGAATTTTTTTTCCCGAGTATCTCTGAGTCCTACCTCCCACGAGTATCCTATAGTTCAGTGTTAGAGCATCCGAACTAGTAATAGGAAGAAGGTCGTAGGTCCGACTCCAGCGAAGGAGCACTCGGATTTTTCCGAGTATCCCCGAATCCTAGCTCCACGAGTCTCCTATAGCTCAGTGCTAGAGCATCCGAACTAGTAATTGGAAGGTGGTAGGTAGGAGCACTCGAATTTTCTCCCAAGTATCTCCCAGTCAACATAAAAAAAACACCTCTTCAGTTATTCACCTGGTTTAACATATGCCATCTCCTACATTTCACAAAACGAAATCGGCATTGGTACGAAAAAAATTAGCCTGCGTCGCAGACGTAATCTAACATCGGTTAGTAACGTGTTTGAAGCAGCGCCGAGACCCTTGCTCTGGACCCCAACGGAATCAACGCACAAGCGGAAGTGCGTTTCAAATTTCCCTTTAACCTGATTGGCTATTACCAGTCCTGTCAAACAATCGTTTCCCTAAACACACCAATCATGGCGCGTACTCAAATCCTGATACGCTGCTGGGGGCCCAGAACAAGGATTTCGGCACTGGTTCGCAGACGGATCCAACCGGATGTTTGGCTTCGTCTGTGGCGCAGGCTACGAAAAGATCAGAAAAGAAAGACCTACAAGAAACAAAAACGATTAAAATGTCCTGTTAAAAAACACTAGAAAACTCCATCGGCCTCGATCGCTATGTATCATTAACTTAATCTTTTTAAACATTTGACCTCTGTCCAAATCAGCCACAGGCTCATTACATCTATCCTTGGTTTGCTCATGACGGCCATGTCACCACGGCCATGTTTGTACCCATGGGGCCTTTCATTTTGTCTTGGCTAAAGAAAATGTAGCAGCTCATCACGTGATTGAATCAAGACCATTATGGTCAAAAGTAACATACATACTTAATCCTTTCGTGATCGGAGGACCACTGAATAGCGTACAGTTCATCATACTGCGATACCGATCGCTGGTCGTTTCTGGCGTTCTCGTTGCAATCGCTGTCGCCGTCGTGAGTCATTTCAGAATGTGTAATCTTAATTCACGCACAATAATATTTCATATTTTGTTCTGTCCTAGAGTTATCGGAGGAAGGATTCTTCCTTGTCTTCTGACTGGAGGCCTGTCCTCGGATGTGATACTTATTATCTCAAGGCGGCCACCTTGGTTCTGGAGGGACGCTCCAAGCGGTAGCAAGGCAGCTTGCATGCTTACCGCCATGCTGGATGTAAGGCATGGTTGGGATGCCCGTGAATGGTCTGACATCGTCCGCTGGAGTGGTGATGCGAATGCTCTTGCGGTAATTCCTGCAATGTTGGAGGGGATGGGTGGAAGGGTGACGCCCTGGTCTCCCTCAAAAGACAATCGGTTCTCTGTTTCAATGAAATGGGACGTCCTGTCTGTTGAGGCTTGAGCACAATCTTCAATTGCATTTTTTTCTTCACTATTTTCCACTGGATTTTTGCAGAAACTACTCTCTCTGTGCCCTGCATTTCGTATGGCAATCTCTGACTGTGTTCTGCGCATGAGCTGTGATGTGTGAAGCAGCCCCTTGTCATAAGCTCCTCTTATTTTTGCCCAGTGTAACTCTGCCTGCTTCTGGACTTGCTCTTGGGTAATGTCACATCCTGTGCTCACCGAGTATGCTAAAAATGTCAACGAAAGGAAAGTAACTCAGATAAAAGCACCCAATGATTGCTTCTTGACATCGTTCTTAGAGGAACTTCGATGTTTACAAATGGTTCCCACATACGACGCGCATAGGCATGCGCACGCGCAAACTCAGTAGCGTTATGAAAGTTATATGTAACAACTGTTATTGGCGCCTGCGAGTGTTTGTTGTGCTTATTGGCTAATGGTTGCTGGTCATTTGTCCTTACTACACAAATTATCTTTCAGTCAGTCTGGCTCCTTTAATAAATATATTTTCTCACTTTAACGCTTTCATCTAACATTTTCGCCTAACTAGTCCGCCCTCGTCTACCCTAAATGCAACATCAATGCCTTTCGGCGCATTCCTCTATGCACCCTACCTGTAAGCGAGACAGACTCCTGCTCAGGGAAGCAAGACAGGGAACTGTGCTCTCTAGGCTCTGGGCCTTCACCTCCCAGAAGAGCAAACACTTGGTCGTCTTGTAACACTTTAGTAACAAATGACCCCAAGACTGCTGCAACATACTGCTCCCAGGAGGAATTATTATGATAACGGCGAGTAGCCATCACGCCTAGAATTGAGATCCATTCGTTATCCAGGTCCTTGCAGCATTCGAGAACATCTGAAACACAGCGGTACATGTACTTATAGGGAGTGTTTTCACAATTTAGGTTTTTAGAGTTATTGTCAAACTCAAGGCCCAAGCAAACGGCTTTAACATTTGCTTCAACATCTGTTCGATTTTTTTGCATGACGTTGAACGATGTTGCCTGCTGGGGTGACAAACGGTTTCGACACAGTCGACATTTCATTCAACAAAACTTCACAAGAGGCCTGACATTCAGTCCACGGCTGCAGCCGCGGTTGTCACTATGGATACGGACATGAATACGTCATTGAGTGACCAATTAGTGCGCACGCGCATAGCCAACGATGTTGAAAGAGGAGGGCAAATTGCTTCAACTTCACTCACCAATCACGAAAACAAAAGAAATGTTTAACGGTTGTTGAAGCAAAGTTATAACGCTTTTAAGCTCATTCAACATCGAGTCAACATCGATTCAACTTCGTTTCAACATGTTTGAACACCGATGAAAGAGAGGGGGAGGGGGAGGGAGAGACGGTTTTAACATCACCCTTCCTTTAGTCACTCGCGCAAAAGCCCTCCGTCATGCAGAGGTATTGCACTGTTGAACAGTAAATAAACAAATTTGCCATCATGTTCTTCCCCATCAGCGTCAGAAAAGTGTATATTTTTAAACCAAGTTTTGCGGAAAAATAAACAATAGACCAAATTGGTTAACTCACTGTTGCACCCAATTCAAATCTCCCAGGGTTAAGATTCTTTGTGCATCGTATTTGCATTATAACGTAGCATTCACATGTAAATGATATGGAAATACCTGGACCAAAACGCTTTATTCAAAAAGGGTTTGAATTGGGTACAACTCAGAGTTAGCCGATTTGGCCTATTGTTTATTTTCCCGCAAAACTTAGTTTAAAAATAGACGCTGATGGGGATTGGGCAAATGTGGGTAAATATTACTCTTAGGTAATGGACTCTTGTCTGTGGAGACACAGACTTGATCTGTTCAACAATTTCTGTGTCTGCCTTCGCGATTTGCACATCGAGTAAGAAATCTGGTTCTGGCCTTATGCCACTTACCTAAAAACAGCTGTAATGTTAGTACTTATGCTTTTACGGGGGTCAATTGAACGTTTTCGACAACGCTGTGTTTGCAGTAGGCGAATCACCGAATACAGCAGAAAAATACTGACAAACAATAATATCGTGAAGTTTTTCTCACTAACCTAAGTTCGTGGTTTTTTCAGCCATTGCATTTCCCTTTTCATTTTTCACCAGATCTCCCATCTGGACAACGCTGCCAACGTGTACGTTCTGTCCACGGTATTTTGGCGGTGACCAGCCAAACTTCCCATTTTCGAAAACGGTGACCAAGTATTCACTGCAGGGAAAGCTTTCACGTTTACCATGTTTTTGGGACTTGCGAATCACTGTCTCAGCGATAATCACATCCCCGACATCAAAAGAACTGCTTTGTGAGTCACTGGGCCTCATTTGGAGAGACTTACAAAAGCCAAGGAATATAGCAGCTTTGGGTTTTAGTCTTTTAATGCCCTGAATGACCGCGGTTGGGCCGCGAGGGTTTAACAAGAACACCACCCGGCTGTGGATTTTCCCGAAGTAAACGTAGCCGACTCTTTCAATCAAGACTGCCTTTAGATCCTCCAAATTACGAGCTGTCTCCAGAAATATCGACTCCTTTTCAGTCACTATCACGGCGTTAACTGGAATGCAAACTTTGTCGAATCCGACTGTCTGATAGATCACGTCTCGCGGAGAGATAGTGCTCACTGGAGGTGGGCGCCTAAGAGGCAACCCGGCCATGTCACCACTTTACGCTTCTAGCTGGAATAAAACGACAAGAAAAAGAAGCCATTTTCAACTTGTCTGTTTTCTGCACCTGGAAAGATCTTATCTGGATTTCCAACTTTGAAATTCAAGGGTCACCAAAGACATACGATATCACACTGCTGGTTTTTTTTCATCTTCATTATCCGCCAATCAGAGGCCCATTCGATCCAAGTGCGTATGCACTTTTCGAGCTGAGAGCTAGTTGAATGCACTTGTCAATAAATGATACTTCAATATCTATTTTTTAATATTTTCATTATTTATTATAGTAAACATTTAAAAGTCATTCCCTGTGCTTTTGAATCGATTTTCTCAGCACAACTGAGATGACCGCGGTTAAAAAGTACTGAAAAAATGAACATTCCATGAAACTTGATATAGTTTTCAGTGGCTGGCTCATAAACAAGGATTATCTTTGGCTAAGCAAATCATATTATGATCCTTTAGATTTGGTATTTGAACCCGTAAAAGCTGCGGCTGACACGAAAATACGAAATTCATGGGGGACAGAAAAATTGTTACTTCTAAAATGATTAGTTCTCCTGCGACAATTGCTCAAGGATCCCAATCACTTCTTGAGCCGGTGCGACCCTAACAATGTCAGTAGAATGTTTGGAGGCATCCTCTCTTTTTATTTAAAATTTTGAGAAAAGCAAATGGGGACTGTCAAAGTACCTTAGGTCAGGCATAATAGATTCGGCTTTTAACAACGTAAAACTGGTGTTATCCTTGCAATCAGGCCCAACTAAGAAAGCGAAACAAAATTGAGTGACAAAATCAAGAGATCTGTTTTTGTGACAAAACTGTGAGAGAGAGCGAAAAAGAAAGACCGCTACGCAGTCCACTTTAAATTTGTATTGGCCGGAATTCGCTTTTTCAGCATCTATGGCTCACGAAGTCACTGTAAACGACTGAAGTTGCCAAAGAAACAATGTGATTACAATAACAACAGGTGACCTTGATCTCCTTAATGAATTAAGTATGAGTTTGTGCATTCCATTGAGATAAATTCTTTTACCAAAAAAAATTTTCCTCTAGAAGAACTTGGGGATCATGACTGGGTAGATGAGTTTATGGATCTTTATGGAACTCTCATCTTCCTCTGCACACTGAGTGCAACTTTCGACTCATGAGCAATTAATCGTGTTAGCGGCACGCGTAGTGTCAATGTTGCAAAAAAAAAAATACTTCGACGAATGTTTTTAAGCAGCTTGTAAATGCCGACAAATTTTGTTTGTTTTTAGAGGAATTGTTTGGAAATTTATTTAGGCAATTCGTGTAAAGTTTGAAAACAGACAGTGTTACCCGACAGAGTCGTCCGGAAATGGTTAAAACCAAAGTTTTCATCGACGGATCATGTGCGATATTTTGGGGTAATGCATCCATGGAAACATTAAAAAAAAAATTTAAACTTAAGCTTGAGGAATCCAATGATCTCGATTTTCGATTTCCATTTTTATGAAGAAAACATTGATCTTCTACGGTTGGATTTTTTTTAATAAGTGTAAAATATCTTTCAGATACGCTTACGAAAGCCAGCGGGTTGATATTGATCAGCTTATTACCAATAAAGGAACGAAATAACAAACCTCGTGAAACCCTTGCCCGGATGAAATCTGAAATCCCAACTGATAGCATCTAAGACGCCCTTCCGTTGGCACCAGCAGCTGCGAGAACCTTCGGTTATCTTTGCTGAAAACCTTCTACACCTGTCCGCTTGGTAAACCTGTTAGGTTACATTCCATGTTAGTGACGCATTGTCTAGAGTTCGGGTTTGCGGTTTCCACCTAATAATAATAATAAAGGAAGTTGTAATCAACCTTAATAAGTACATACTATAGGCACGCCTCCTTCCAGGTCAAGAATACAGCTTCCGATAAAACTAGGGGCGTTTACCTTGATTAGGTATGGAACTTCAACGATTCCAAACAGCTGTGAAAACCTGTGGCTTTCAACTTCTTTTCTCTGACCATACGGTCCGATGAAAACGATCGGCAAAAGTCATGAGTTGAAAAAGTAGCTATGTGACCGCCATATTGTTTCCTGCATCTGACCAAGGAAAGTTTTTTATGCGGATAAAAAATATTTTGTAAATACCCAAATAAAATGGACGATCTGCGTAGGGGGTACATTCTTTGTGGCTCGTCACGTAGAGAGGCTTTGCGGAGAAACGAACTGGCAACACGAACGATCGTAAACAAAGAAACGTTCCCCAAATAACTTTCCGTGAATTGAATTTTGTTCTTAGGTAAAAGTCATTTTCGACATCGTTAAAAATGTCGGATAATCGCATGGAAAAAACCCAAATTTTGAAATAAGTTGTACATTTTCATGCGTACTGAATGTTGCATGGATTAATTAATTCCCTAGTGGACCAGTGACCGTGTCCGACAGTTGAAGATTAATAGACACAAAGATATTTGAATAAGAATGACTCTTCTAGCTTAGATTGTTTGCCTATGGCTCACTGAACACTGAATTGGGCGAAATATGAATTAAAAAATTACAGTCTGCTGAAATAGACACCTGTATGAGGCTCAAAAATCTTACGTTGCATGTCCACCAAGCACTTAGTTAATAATAAACAGCTTGAGGCGATACTACCACCACGTGGCGTCTATGTCTTTTATTACGAGAAAACCTAGCTGGTATAGACCGTATTCATAAATGGCGGTCAAGAAATTATTCTTTTGTCTTAGTGCTTATCATCCTAAATAGCCTCACTTTGGAACCAAAATTCTTTTGAATTTTGTTTGTGTTTACGAGGCTACAATGTAGTTAGGATGATTCGCATAAAGACAAAAGAATAATTACTTAGCCGCCATTTATGAAATTAAGGAAATCCAAACAATTACGTTGTTCAAACTTGTTTCGCAAAGAAGTTTGCATTCTACGTCAAGTTTAGATCTGCATAATTATGTCATGTTTCGTCTTACAGTGCGACGCGCCTTACCGTGGCCACCTAACAAAGTTTTTTAAAACTTATACGCCAATCAGGGTGAGCGAATATGATTAACAGTCACCCATCCTTGCAAAGTTCGCACGGTTGTAAGTCGGACACCGTTGAATGGGTTGTTTGAGTTGACTTACCAGTACACGTAGTTGTCAAACGTGAAAGTTTGTTGGGTGGCCACGGTAAGGCGCGTCGCACAGTAAGCCCCTTGCAAACGGACACAACAACTCCCAATGTTCATTGTCGGGAGTTAATGGACAACAATGTTGCGTCTGTTTATACGGGGCTAAACGTTTGACCAGTTTCAAACTTCGTGAAACAACTCCCAATAACACTCCTTGTAATTTCATTTATTTTTATTCATTTTATTAAATTGTAAAGCGCATTTGATCATGTTCGGCATGAAAAATGCGCTATATAAGTTTCAATTATTATTTATTATTATTAATAACACGCAACAACATGCAACAGGATGTGCAACATGCAACACCCAACAATGTTGGAACAATGTTGGCCAACAAGGTTGCGTCCGTCTGCACGCGGCTTAACAAGAGGCTGCTAATCACACCAACACAAATTCTGCTGAGAAGCATACGAAGCCGGTTAAAGTCATTGACTCTCAAGACGCTCATAAAATACCCTTGAATGGTTTTTTTTTGGCCGATTATATTTGGAACGCAGTTAAAAATGGAACAATGCTTGTGAAAGATATCATCACTTCTCTTGACGCTCATGTCACGAAAAAATAAACCCAGCGTCTCGATCTCATTTTTGCTTCGGTTCAGTGAACGGAAGCACCAAACTATGGAATGACGAGGAAGGGGTGGGTGGGGTAGTGCTATGTTAGAGTAGCCAACATAGCAAGCCTTTCCGTGGGGGAACATGCCAAAACACTGAAAATGCACGGGAAACGCTTAGTTAGCGTTACTTCCACTATTAAAAACGTTTTGTGAGCATTCGTCCCTAACACAGGACTATGGTCACATGATGGGCGAAGTAACGTGCGCGAAGGGAATAATCAATGGATTAAGCCGGGGAGTTAAGCTGTCGCCGCCCAATGAAAGATCCACGAAGATAAGGTCAATTATTTTAGCCTCCAGTCAGTGTTAACGCCCAAGAGGGGCCCTTCAACCACAGTTCCACTTTGACTACTATGCTTCTTCGTCTTTTTTGCTTTTGCACATCATCAGTCTGCTGCTATGCTATCTGGATTTCAAAGTCTCAATCACGTTGGTATAGACTCTCACTGGAAATTCCACGTTGTCTTCCAGAGCCTTTTTAACTATCCAAACAAAACAAAGAAAAGTTGATGAGCTGAAAAAGCAGATGATAAACTCTCGATTAACTTCTGAATCGTCGCAAGATTGTTGTAAAACACTTTTTCCGCAAAATATACTTCGATAAGGACTGAATTTCTCGGGTAACTGGCTAAAAGCCTATTTAAACCGGAGACGCCACGTAAGCGTCGAAACCGACGAAGGTATAAGGATACAAACACTCATAGACGCAAGTGACATTAGGGAAGCAAGTGGAATGGTTGCGCATATGTCACTGTTTAATTAAAATAACTCAACACTGAAAGATACAAGTTACTTAATTAAGCATGCGTGGAACAGGGTTGGTACAGAAGTAAGAACACTCGCTTTCCACCTGAACGCACCCCGGGATCGATTCCTGGTGGTGGTGGTGGTGGTGGTACGACTAAACAGGGTTTGTGCTGGATTTTGAATATACATTTCCAAGAGTGTTCAAGGAGTTTTCAAGAACCAGAAATTGAGTTTTCAAGGAGTGTTTGTAAGAAGATATCTACGCCATACATCGTGTTTCAGTGTTTTCTTTGCTGAAAAAGTCTACCTTGATATTATTTCCCATAGACTGCAAGGGGTATTTTAATTTTTGCATTATTTTTAATCTTTTTCAGAAGTCAAATTTGGGCTCGAGTTTTTAAAATGTCTTTTTGACTTAACATGATGCAATCTCAAAAATTTTCAACAATTTTCACCCAAGTAAAAATTCAAGGGCTTTTCAAGCAGTTTCCTACCAAATCCTTTTTTCCCAGGGCTTTTCAAGCACCCTTGAAGTCCCAAATTAAATTCCAGGGCTTATCATGGACTTCAAGGAGTAGCATGAACCCTGAATAGAAGACTTGGTTGGAAGAACAGCAAGAACAATTTTGAGCCAAAAGAAAAAGTCAGTGATTCTTTGCTCTGTGATTTAATCATTTAAGATAATCTTTTCAATTTTGATGAATGGGCCAGAGAGCAACACCATTGGGAGTTAAAGTGAGATTGAGACAGAAACAGGAGAATTGGTTGCTCTTGGATCCCCCTCAACCTGAGAAGGAGAGAAACAAACAATACACTGCATGGCAGTGAGCAACACTGAATTTGACTTACATGATTCGGCATTAACTCTGTACGGTTCGTAAGTGCCAATGGTTACACTGCTAGGTTGTCTGCTGTCCTTTGTAAGAGTATTGGATACAAGCGATGAGAATCTTCGTAGTGCAACTGCGAAAGCATCAAAGTTCAGCGAAAGAGCATATCTTTGTTGATTAGATGAGTTCTTCCACTGAAGGAAAAAAAATGAATGATAATTATTAACACAAATATTAAATAAATATTAAATAAATATTCCCAAATATTTTTGTAATTTTGAGTTAATTAAACATGTTGTATCTGGCAATAATTTCAAGCTTTCTAAAGAGGTTCTTCTGCACTGCCCTGCTCCTTTAACTAGAAGGATCCCACAAAAGGATTAAAATTAATATTTTTCCCTGCGCTTAAATTGATGGTACAGATACACGAAATATTTCAGATGTGCCAGCTTAATTAAGGCTACCGTATTTAGGCTCAGAACTAAAAGAAAACAGCTTCTTAGAGAGCCTTGAAAAATCTTAAACAAATAAACACTACAAAACTCAATATGCCCAACTCCACCTTCCAGAAAGTACTCTACTTTATTTCTACTTGTGACGGTGCAGGGGATAAAAACTAAAACCACAAAAAAACTCTTCTTTCATGTTATATGAACAGATAAATTGGATGACACAACATTTGTAAAGTAGCTTGTTATCGTTAACCTTGTTTTAATCAGATTTTCGCATTCAAATGAAACTTAAGTGCACAGGCTTAGTTTAAGGATCCTGCAAAAAATTCCTCCCTCATTTCTCACTGTCGAAGATTTTTTGTCAGACAATTTAAATATCTGAGCCATTAGACTGAGGAAATGACACCATTCATCTCTTGAGTGATTCATCATGGCAGCTTAGATATGTATATATTTCACTAATCTGCACCCTTTAGTCATAGCTCATTAATAGTAACAAGTAATATCATTACAAGTGCACAACGGCTCCTGCAGGGAAGAGGTTGTACAACTAAACCATTGAATACCTACTTTGTGTACCACGTATAAATTCACAACAGTTTTATCAAGTGATTTGCTCTTGGCCCATGAAAAGTGCCCCATTTTCCTTCTTTCATTGTAGGGTGTTTGCTTATCTGCATGTCTTGCCTCTGGAAACTTCTTCAATATTTCACGGGCAGCGACTTCAACAGAAAAAGAGGTAACATCATAGATGGTAGGAGTTACAAACTTCTGTCGATGGGTAATGTGGATTGACTCAAACAGACTCAGTGCAGGCTAAAATTTGGTTTAATCATATGACTTAATAAAGGTAAGTAATTACTCAGTAATAATTAATTATTATCATTATATGGCTTGTGTTTGTAGCCGATATAACGCGCGCTCTGATTGGCTAATTGTGACTGAATTGTAGGGCATTATTCTCCCGTAATGCCCACAGGCCGATTACGGGCTTGCAAAAACAAAGCAAAAGGTAATTAAAAAGCCATATTAATAAACTACTTACTAACCTCACTTGCTCGGGACCGTACTGGGGAATATTGGCCCTGGGTTGTTTTTGTACGGACCTCGCTGCACTCGGTCTGTACTGCCACTACCTCAGGCCAATATTCCCCAGTACGGCCCTCGCACTCGGTTAAGTAAGAAGTTAATATTAACCCCCAGTTGATGAGTAAAACCATCTGGCATTAGACTGAGTAAAATCTGTCAAGTCTCATTCCCAGGAGTCAATGGGTTAAGTCTTCATTAGATGTGTGAGCTGATGTTTTCAACTCTTAGCCCTAATGCTTGACACATCAGCTCGCAAAATAATCTTTCTTACCGTGGTTACATGTAATTTACCCTCATTATGTTGTTTAATAAAGCCAAATTTTATTTTTCGTGTTTCATTCCCCACCGACACAGCACCACAGTTTCCTTAGAAACCAGGCCCTTCATCAATAAATGCTAGCCTAAAATGAACGAACAGAAAGCTCATTTTGGCCACGTAAAAATTGTGACTAGAGTCTGACCCTTTTAACACCTTTGAAAATCATTTCAATATTTTCAGAATAAGAAAAATCTTATTAATAACATGTAAAAGGGACATGGTTTTTCAGTGAACCTATGTAGTCTTGGACAAAATTGTTGAAACACTTTACAATAACTTGGCCTCCCAATGTTGTTTTGGTAAACAGGCTCAGAAACTTGCATTCAAATGACATTGTGAGGAGAGAGTAAACCGTGATAGCTTGAGATCTGTGTAGCCATGTACTGTTCCAAGGAATTTTGACACAGACTGTTATGTTACTTAACAATTATTCGCCGAAGGCGAAGTTATTATCGGTGAATATTCACCAAGACGAAGTCGAGGTGAATATTCACCGATAATCACTGAGCCTGAGGCAAATAATTGTTTTAGTATAAATAACAGGTGATTATTTCAAAAAAGAGAAGAAAAAAAACATTTCAACGCGAAATCATCTTCACTTACAGTGGCAAAACGACTACTGGCAGCCATTTTGTCCGTCGAGGTGATTATCGGCTGATAATCCGAGATAGCGAGCCAATGAAAGCGCGCAATTTTGTATAATCACCTGTGTGTTTATACTAAATGTTGTTAACCCATTCACACCTAAAGTGCCCTCAATCGACGAGTAAAATCATCTGGTGTTAGGAAGATTTAATATATAAACCTCACTCTCAGTTAGCAACAACAACAACAACAACAATGTTCAATTTATTTGTACCTTAGTTAGACAGAGGTAATACAAGATGTTATAAATACAACAGAAAAAAATCAGTAACAGGGCACCTGAAATAATTACATGAAATCAAGATAAACTAGTCAGGTGTCCATTGGGAAGGGTAACATACACTACACCCTTTTCATTTTTATTATCATTACCGCTAAGTACTCACAATCTGAAGGGACATTGTGAAGACAGTCCCAAAAGCACAAAATAATGTTACAGTCAAGTAGATTGTCCTCTTTGCCACTAGACACTAAAAAAGGCAAGATATGAAACTGAAACTGAAATTGAACAGAAAAAAGGAGAGAATGTGGCTTGCTTGAAAGTTAAGGATAATGTTCAATGTGGGTGTCTTGAAAACAAAGACCCCCAAGACCCTAACACTCAAAAATGAAGAAAGTACACGTAACCCAAAACCCTCAATTTGGCTAACCCTAGGCCTAAAGTTAGCCAAATTGAGGGTTTTGGGTTACTTTCTTCGTTTTCGAGTCTTCAGGGTCTTTGTTTTCAAGGCACCCGCTCAATGTTCCATCATTGAGGCCTTTCCAAACCAGGGGCAAAGCCGATCAGCAACTGAACCCTTCAAACTATCAACATGGGATTTTCTAAACAGCAAGTGATTTGAATACACTCAGTAAAACTTCTACAACGACACGAAAAACTCAAACATGGTAACATTTTAGGCTAATTCTGAGTACACAAAATATATGAATAACACAAGAGAAATACAAGTAGCACAGGTAATAACCATTATTAGTATCACCCAACTAGTGAACTAATGCAAATCCTGCATTTTGATTGGCTACGCTACTAGAGGACTATTAATAATAGTCCTTGAGTAGCGACAAGCGTGAAACTTTCTTTCGTTTTATTCCCAAATAATTATTTCTTTAACTTGCATTTGCTAACTTTATTATTGCCTTTTCTGTCTGACTAGTTGGGTGAGCAATGATGGCACAGTCGGTTAGTGCGCGGCCGTGGTGCAAGAGGTCTCTTGAGTTCGATTCCCGGATCCCGCATCCTTGTTTCGACTTCTTTCCTTTCCGTGTAGCTAAGTCGCTTTAAATACCCCTAAAACGGAGCACTGATGGAGAGGGGGGAGTAAAATGAGCGCACCGTCGACCTCAGGTTTGTCAGTTGAATTACTGTTACGAGTTATCGACGTTAAATATGGTTGCTTTACTTTACTTTACTTTATACTAAAACAAGAACCTTCGCCCTCAAGGGCCACAGGTCAATAGCCCATTCGGCTTCGCCTCGTGGGCTATTGACCCATAGCCCTTGCGACTACAGGTTTAATTGTTAAATAGCAATTCAAGAGGGTTGTAGAGAACTAAGGAAAAAGGTGACACTTGTGAACATTGAGTAAACTTTGTCAGACTGTAAATGTGTTAGTGTAGTTTATAGAATGACAACAGAACCTGCAACTCGGTGACCCCACTACCCCCTTGGATCCCTCACCAAAAGGAAAACTTGGTCCAATTAAAAGAACAAACAAAATGCAGCAGCATTACTGGTAAGCATTAATTGGGTGATGACAAGCTGGACAATGCAGTTTTACCTACCAACAATGTTGGCAAACATTTGTTTTCCATTAGATATGTTGGCTCAACATCATCCAACATGTGGGCAACAACGTCAGAATACAGGGGGGCTGCTGAAAGCAAGGGGCCTAGCAGGGTAGGAATTCACGAGAAAGGTTGACAGTGCATGCAGATTCTGAGTACCTCCAGATTCTCGGGTTATGACACAATAGATGCCTTTTTCAACAAATTCATTCCATATACTGGTATGTATGTATGTACATGTAGCTTCAAAATAATTATTGACTGCACCATAGATCATCTTGTGTGTTCACACCTTTAAAATATGATGACACCCTTTCCACAGGAAGTTCTATCTTTTGCATGAAATATTTGAGTGGTTCAAATATTTCCTCCCGATCCCAGAAATGTCTTTTTTCTTCTTCTATCTTTCTATCAAGCATGGAGTTCTTCTGCTTTCTCTTTTCCTGTTCAGCCTCCAGCTTCTTCATACTCCCCCATTTTCTAACTGCGACAGATTCTACGTCAGATACTCTAAACATCTTCATTGGAACTGAAAAGCAAGATGAGTAATGCTTCATTACCATAGCCTTTACTAATGTGAATCCAAAAACCATGAACACTTTGATTTAGTTTTAACATTTCCTATTGTGCAGCAACCAATCAGAAGCGACATAAACAAAAACAAACTAATATCACCGTTAATGGTTGCCGTTTAGTTTTCTCACATGTGATTGGCTTTTTACTTGAAACACAATAACATTTCATAAATATTTCTAGTGTTCACGGTTTTCAGATTTCTCTCCCAAGAGTGACACTTTGAAATTTTACTTTGTCTAGTGCCACATGATCTTGTCTATGGGAAATTAATCCACTTCCCTATGCTCCACTTAAGATAACCCACTGGATACTTTTCTTCTGAGGTGCCAACAAAAAAATCTATCCTTCAGATGTTATTTTGCAAGCGTTATGACAAAAAAAGGAAGGCTGGTGGGGTGGGGGGTTCTGAAGCTAGATTATATCATACCCGCACCCTCATTAGCATATGAATAGCATGTATTGTGCTATGCCCCCTTCTTCAAAGGATGCGGCTTCTAGAGGACAGTCCCCGGGGGGGAACTCCCATATGGAACAGACGGGGATGCTCGTTGGAAATTTTGAATCTAACCCCTAAAGGAGACCATCTGGGTGTGGCTCAGGCTTTTTCTGACCTCTAAAGGAGACCAATCTGGGCGTGGCTTAAGCAAATTTTGACCCCTAAACAAAACACGTTAAAAAGAAAATTTGACTTCTGTTTCTCTTTGCGTAATTCTGTTTCTTGGCGGAACCCTAAACGAGACCCTGGTGGCTTAAATTATTGGCGCTTTGCCCGGAACACCCTAAGCGAGACCAAAATCCAAAATTTACACCCCTAAGCGAGACGACGAGCATCCCCGTCTGTTTCATATGGGAGTCCCCCCCCCCGGGGTACAGTCGTAGCCGGGTTTTCTACATGTATTATGATCACTCCAGTCCGCATCCTCACAGATCAGCCATGAATACCGCAAGAACTACAAAAACTTAAATTGACCAATCACAATTCAGTGAGCAGGAAAAACTGTGCTATCCGACGTCTAGTCAATTGTTCGCATTTAAACTCTTATGTCCAGAAATGCACCTAATTAGATGCATGCACGTCCAATTTTGACATCCGACACAAAGTGTGTATTCCGTGACATGAGTGATGTTGAAGTTGGGAAGAAGAGGAAGGGGACACTTCGTGACGCTTATTGAAATCCCCGTGCATCTAATTTGGGGGAAACTTTTTTGTCAACAAACGTTTGCGCCAAAACTTCTTTGCCAGCGATCGGTGATTCGAACGTCAGCTGTTGTGCTTTGGTTGTTATTTGTGCTTTTCTAGCTATTTTAAGACGAAGGGGCGCTGTAAACGCGCATTAAACACAGCGTCCCACAACTCTGCGAGGCTTAATTTGCCAGCTACATGTATGCAGGCTAGTATGCGTGAACTACACGCATTCGTTCCCTTGGAAAAAATAATAAAATCCATACGTACCATAGCTTCTATTTACAGGATTATCCTTTAGTTCGAACCTCACTCCTTCTAAATCGTTGTCCTGTAGCAGGTATTTTCGTTTTGCCACCCCTTTAGAGAGAGCAGTATCTCGTCCAGCGTTCGAAATGTCCGCCATGTTCATTATGGCCGCGTAAGACTGGCGCTAGGAGTATTTGCACGTGGAAGGCCTGGAATTTTTTTTGCAAGCGTGCTTTCTTGTTTGACTCAGGAAGAAAAAGGTCTCATATTTAGAATGGGAAAGGCGCGTAAGGTAAGGAAATTACAACATACCATCACTCAGAAAACAATTTTTGAGTTTCGAAAGAAGTACTTATGGAGGCCCACCCTTACCAAAATCTTTCAAGTGTGTTTATATGAGCCGCCATGTTGGCTTACAGTGTAGCTGTTTATATGCATAGAACTCCAATACTGTTTCTTAAAGGCAGATTGGTGTTAGATAGAATATCTTTCAAATGGAATATCTGGCCATTTCGAATTTGTCGCTACACTGATTTGCTTGATTTCTCCCGGATTTTAATTCGAGAGAAAGTGTGAGGTTCAAATACAGTATAAATTGTTTGATACTCACAGTTCAATGTTTATCGAGCTTGATTTTGTCAAATTGTTGACATCATAGTATGATTTTTCACTTCTCTTCTCTTTTTAGAAGAAAAGAAAGACCCACTGGGAGTCAACAGAGGAGGAGGTTAACAAAGTTCCTCACAGTTTTGTTATGCACCGTGGGAATATAGGGAAATCAGTTCAAAAGCTTGAAGTAGATATCAGACGTGTTATGGAGCCATACACTGCTACCAACTTAAAAGTAAGCAAGTAATTAATGGAGTGCAGCCTATACATGGTAGAACTAGCATCCTAATACCTAATTACATTCAAGTGGAGACTCCCTATTGGGAAGATGTCTGTTTACAAACATTGCTTTTGTTATTCAAATTTGCCAACCACAGGAACAAAAGATCTTTTGTTTTGACAGCCAGTGAAGCTCTGGTTGGTCCATTAATGACAATAGGCGACGTCAACGATATCTTCCCTATATTTTGCAAAATTCTGGGCATAACTTGCAGGTAGTTGGTCGATCTATGAACCATATTGAGACAATATCTGTCAATCTGGAAGCTAAAAATAATTATTATTGTGTCAACTGAAAAGTGAATCTCCTCTACAATAGGTCAAAAGTGTGTGAGTAGCAATCACCTGTTTCTTGTGTCAATATACTGTATCTCCGATTTGAGAAAATGGCTGTACCTGGCAGTTACTTTCAGTAACACATAGACCTAATGTATAAATGGTGGCCAAAAATGTATTCTTTTGTTTATGTGCTAATTAGACTCACTAGCCTCGCTCTCAAGCAACATTTCTTTTGTATTTTGCACATGCAAATGAGGCTAGTGTGTCTAATTAATTAGCACATAAACAAAATAGTATTTTTTAGCCACCATTTATGCATTCGGTCTATAGTTCGAGAAATTCAAACATCGTAGAGAACGTGGCCTACTTGCAGGCGGAAATTAAGTAATGTCATATGTTCGTGAAGCTGAGGGTTGATTCCTTGAAAGTTGGGTCACCATATTGGTCTGTCTAGTTATTTGAAGATGTAGGACAAGTGATATAACCATTGTGTACATGTAACAAGTTTATGCAGCAACTACTAATTAAAAAGGAAATAGCGAGCAAACATCGCACACAGGGAACCTTTCTTTTACAGTGTACAAGTAACAGTATATTTTGCATTCGTAACATTTTATTATTATTACCGGTAAATATCTTTTTGGAAATACTGTAATTTATGAGTTGCAATGATTGTTTGCTTCAATGTTAGATTGATAAATATGTGAACCAATTTACCGTGATGAATTATTTTGGCATTGGAGACAGTGGGAAGAAGAATACAGGCTGCTTGTGTTTATTGATAGAAATATATCTTTAATATGCCAATTGTTCTAAACTGATCCTTATTATTCTACATTGTGTATAGGTCAGTCAGAAGAATGTATTGAAAGATTTTGTACATGTGGCTGGCCCTCTTGGAGTCACACACCTGTTGATATTGACAAAAACTGAATTGGGGACATACTTGGTATGCATATTAATCAACAGTTCAAACATTTTTTTGGGTGTTACCATACTGTACAGGGTATTAGAGGTGCTCAAAATGCTCAGGAAAACTTACAGTGTACATTCTGCCCTGTATCTTCTGACATTACTGCCTTCATTTTTACATATGTTCCCTGAAACAAGGCCAGACCTCAAGAAAATTGAAAAAAAATAATCATTCTTGTGTCTTAGAAAGAGCACTTTACCATTTGAATGGGGTAGTGAATTGTACCCAACAAACCAAAGATGTTATGTTTTTTCAGTATTAGCAACTGGTGATGCTATAGAAGACAATAAAGCACTGCTCATTGGAATTAATTAAGCTGGCATGTGTTAAAAAATGTACAACATTCAAGGAAAGATCTTGTCCCTAAAGAGAGAACACTTCACTACTCCAATCAGTGAATTGTATTGCATAATATGTCAGTGCCTGTTGTGATTTCACAGAAAATGAAATGAACAGTCTGCAGCTTTCATTGAACAGGTGTTGATTATGCAAATTTCGTATAAAATTTGTGGGCTGCCACTTTTGCATTATCATTTGTTTTTTTGTTGTGCAATGCAGTGGTATGGCATTGAATAACAACGGCACATGCAAGAAGGACATACATTGTACATGATTGTTCTTGTGTTTATACAATTTTTGAACAAAAGTCATAATAATGTCAACATACACGTCATACAGTATATGTGTATTGGTATCTGTACGGTATACAGTATGAGTACAGTGTAGTTCGCTTTCTTTGAGCTGCACTGTACATGTACTTAAAAAACCCCATTCAAACTCTGCTGTAGCATTTCAATTACAAATTGAGGTTTTTCCGAGGTACTGTATGCTTTTCTGAGGAGAGCCTGACCATGTGTTTTGTCTCGGCCTTGTACAGTCATGTATGTACCAAGGGAAAGTCTCAAGGAAGTGATGTGATGTACTTTCTGGTGATACTGTAAAAGGTGTTTGTGAAATGAAATCACTGTTAAATCTATGAAATGTAATTAACTAATCATTTTAGTACGTGTTAAAACACTGCGCCAATTTACTGGAGGGTAGGTGCTTGAAAGGTAGCAGGAGAGGAGGCGCACTCCCCTCAGTAGCAAGGAGGTCACCATGGCAACCGAGCCACAGTCCATGTCCCACGGCACCCGTCAACACATCTCTGAGACCAGTGTGTGGAATGTATACTTACCTTAAATCATGGGAGGGAGGGAGGAAGAGAAAAGCAAGCAAGTAAGCCACAAGGTGACTCAAGCCAAAGCACATGGCAATGCCCCTGCAAATCTCCCTAGATTCCCCCCAAATATCACAGGAGAAACCGCTGCATTTGGCTCGGTTTTAACTTTTCCTAAATGATATTTAGCCTCATTAAATTCAACCTCGTTCCCAGGGTTCTCCCGTGCCCTTCCCCACAGAGCGAGAGAGAGAGAGAGAGACCCTGGTTGGGTCTGGTCACGTGTCTCCAGAACAAAATTATTTCCGAGGGAGGAGACTTTGCCCGACAATTTTGTGTCTTGTTCACGCAATGATCGAAGGGCTTTACACAAGCAAGGTAGATTTGCTAACCCTACAACTATAACTGAAATGAAAATTTTCTGCCCAAGAAGAACTGCTGCTAGATAAACAAGTTTATTATTTTGCCAGAGGAGAAAGCGAGAACTCGCGTTGTTGCTGTTAAACCGAGGACACCAATCGCTAATAAAAAAAGATTATCTATGATCTTGAGTTCTCCACAAGCGTGTTTATATTGAAGGGAAAATCCTTCTATGTTAAACTTGCATTAAAAGTATTGATGTTTGCCTGACAGCGGCTACTGGTAATCAGGCCGAATCAGTATACTGCCAATCCTAGACCGTCAGTGGTCTTAGCAGGAGCAGGGAATTCATATTTGCTGAACTGTCGAAATAATATTTTAGATCTAGTGACTTTACGGAAAGCCATACTCTGAAATGAAATGTCAGCTTTCTCCACCCCCAAGTCTTTGTTACAATGAGCAATAGAAAAACATATCGCTTTTAGTGGTAATTAGAGATAATTATAATATAGTGCCAAGGCTGCTGCCTAAGAATATTTTAAAGGGGCCCTCAGAGCTAAACGCTGAGAACTTAGGAGCCCAACATATGAAGTGAAAGGTGTTGCTGTGAAAAATTAAGGCGCCCAGAGCTATTCTTTGGGAGCCCCAGGCTACCGGGCTCCTGTTAGGCAACAGCCTTGAGTGCTTACAAACAAATGCAAAGGATTAGCACAACGTGACGGATGACAACAGGAAATCATGCAGTATTAACAGAGATAAAACAGACAACATAACCTTCCAAGTGAAAGGCTTTCTTGTACATGATCCATATGAAAACTTTATTTAAAAACACATGCAGCCCAGTGATTTCTTAAAATCCTCTTAAACTACATTGTAAGCATACCTAACCCTCCTGAAAAATATAAAAGGAACTATAAATGGTTGGCGGTCTTGCAAGCCAATTTTTAACAAAGATGCTTACGGCTATTCGATTGATTTTAAACGAGGACGAAAAAAACTGAAAGACAGAGCCGTAGATAAAAATATACTTTTTCAAGACTCTGTTTACCTCTTTTCATTTGAACAATCAAGCTGTGTCTGGGCGGTGCATTCTCTCTTCCTGTTGCTTCAACCTATTTAATTAATTTTCGAGGTCAGCGAGAACGGCGACGTTTGATTCAGCTTTTCTTTGCCCTGTCAAACTATATAATCGTAGTCATGAAAACACATACATTTGTTTTCCAATGTGGCCTCCACAACATAGAAATGGCAATTCAAATCCAATGCGTTTCGATCAATATGAATACCACTGTGTAAATTATTTTTGACTGCACAAGTGGTGAATCCATGATTTCCTCTGCACATGCCAATATTTGAAGAGGAAAGCTTCCCCCATAGATTAACATCCAGATATTCTGAAGTTTGTTATGCTTTCGCTGTCAAACGATTTTGTGCATTATTTTCGGCACAGTGTTCAGGGTTTTGTCTAGTCATGACCGTTTCATGGCTGTACTTTCCATCTACGCTCTGCAGAGACAAATCTCACACTTATCTGCCCCTCCCCCAAATTCTTTGTTTGTAATCTCCCAGATTCAGGGGGACACGTGACCAGACCCAACCAGGGTCTCTCGACGAGTAGGAGAGAGAACGTGGGAACGAGGTTGCATTAAATTATTTTCATGCAGTCTGCACAAAGTCTTATGTTTTGTAATTTTTGTTTTAAATTAGTTTTTGCAACCTCAAAATGTTACCAGTGGATACTGTATGCTTCCTTGTTTTGCTTTTTAGAGATTTTGCCGTGTCCCCAGAGGACCTACACTTACATTTAAAATTCAACAGGTACTCTATGAGGCTGCCATAATTTGTTTAACCATTAAGTTGCAGAAATTTATCGTTTTCTCTTTCTTTTTACTTTTAGTTTTATTTTTTTAACAAATAATATTAAACATTTATTTCAACATTTACAAATATTACTTACTGTCAAGAGTGAATTAGATAAGAGTGAGACCTTGCAGCCTAGTCCCAGCACAGTCACCAATTGATTTATTTTTAGATACACTTGGCACACAAAACAAACAATTTTAACCTGTCTGAAGAAGCCATGTATGTAAATACTACAACAAGCAGCTCCTTCATTGTCAAGCATGAGTAAGAAGAAACATAGGCTACTTTTTTCGTTTTGAAGAATTACTGGTAGAAGCTTTGCACTTATTTTTTACAAAATCTATCTTGTTCACCTGATTTAGTACCTGATTCAGGGTTCGTACAGGTCATGGAAAACCTGGAAAGTCATGGAATTGAAGTATTTCAGTTTCCAGGCCTGGAAAGTCATGGAATTTAATTGTCGGTCATGGAAAGTCATGGAAAATTATAGTTACGTGTGGTACGTAAATTATTGCAGAAGTGGAAGCAAGGACAAAATAAATTTCAGGCGAGTTATGTCTGAAAATACTCCAAATACAAGGACGATTTTGACAATTTTCGAAACTGGCGGCTAAAGTTTAGGTCATGGAAAACTGGAAAAAGTCATGGAAAAGGTCATGGAAAGTCATGGAATTTTAAAAATTCTTAAGGGTACGAACCCTGTGATTAGTCGTGAACTCAAGACATAAATTTGCAAACCTGAAACTTAATTTATAGATAATATTTCCCTATAATGATGAGGTGGTTGACGGATTTAATTAAGGGGTGCAATGTGTAGTTACTTTAATTGTTAGAATTTACTAGCTTTTTCCAGGATGAAGGAATAGAAGAAAGGATACTATAATAATGTAGAAAATTGAACTTGCTGTCAATTTTAATGCACAAGGAATTGAAGGGTAAAAAAGAGATATTTTCAGTGTCAAATAAGTGAGAAATGTAAATGATTCCAGTTGATGCCAGAGGGGAAAATATATTGATTTTTTGTTTACAATAATAATGTAAAAACCTATTGTTCCAGATGACCTGCTTTAATAAGCACCTCTAGCTTGTTTTGAGGACATGTCACTACAATTTTAAGCCAGTAGGAAATGACACCTTTATAACATATTGGATTAAGGTTAAAAAGCTCTTGTTGCAGAATCAGTGGTTTCAATAAGCACTGACTGCTGATGAAAAGTGTTAGCTGCTTTTTTCCACTAAACTGAAGAAAATAAAGAAAGAATCTTTCAGACCTAATATCAATTAAAGTTCATTTAGACAATGACAACATGAAGTTGTCCAAACATGATCATTAATTTTGCTTTAAGAATGTGACATTTGACGACGTTCTTTTAAAAATGGCATTACTTCAGACACCCCTCGAGAAGGAGGCTGTTAGGCCCCTTGTTGATGCAGTCTGTGTCCGTTCAGCACCCACTCAGATAGAGTACTAACCCTATGACCGGCCATGCAACTTTTTTTTTGTAGTTAACATTATTGAAAATGTAGGTTGTGGTTGGGTGTGTTTATTTTACAGTCTGAGATTAAGTAGGCAAAATGTAATCTACTTTCCTTTCTTTATTTTCGCAGTATTCTTTGACAAAAGATGTGGTGTCTTTGGTCAAGAAACCCCAGACCTTTCACACACAATTCAAGCAGCCACCTCTGGTGAGATGGAGAAAAATAAACTTATGTACCACTTTATATATGTGAATTAATTTCCTAACTTATTGGTTATGTTTTATCATCAGTTAAAAAACAACAACTGTATTTTCTTATGAATTACATTAATTCTTTTAAGTATTGCGGTAAATATCTGAAACACTTGGATTTGAAGACTGAGAAACTTGTTTGAAAATTGTTGTACCCACACGCAAGTGCAACCAAACAGTCAACTTTGGTACATGTATATGTACTTTAGAGGGTAATTTTGGAAAGGAGAGGATTTTTAAATAAAAAATTAATGTGTGCATACGATGTGATACAAATTGATTCTTTAGGAAAGGTTTCAATTTTCTTTTTAAACCTTTAAGGAGTTGAACTTCTAATATAATTCTGCTATTGGTCAGTTGACAGTTGTCAGTGTAAACTGGCTTCTTACGGGGGGCAGGGCAGGTGCAGTGGTGAGAGCTTTTATGTGTAACCAGGGCATGAGAAAACCCCTGCCCAGTCGTCCGGAGCAAGTAGATTAGTGCTTTTGCAAGCTCTGACCACTTGCCCCCTGGGCAAGTTCATTCAGTTAAATAAAAACAACAGGTATCAAGATTTTTAACACTCAAAAAGATGAAAAAATGCCTCAGGCAAGTGGGTCATGAAGTTTGCTTGTCTGCTGGTCAAATTGGAATTTTAACTTTTCTCTATCCCTGGTACTGTAACTCCCACCAATGTGGGTCGAGTTTGTTGGTTCTCTACTCTGAGGTTTTTCTCTGTATCATGGTTTTCCTCTCTCCTCAAAAACCAACCTACAATTTGATATGAGTTGATTTGATATGATTTCAATTGATTTCTGTATTGTCCCCAATTAGTGCCACTTAATTAAATATTAAATCACTTGACACTTAATTCATCATCATCATCATCATCACTGGTGATATTTACACATTTGAGTTGCATGCTTGTCTTTTATTTTCTTTCAGTTGGTTTTGAATGGTTTTTCCGAAGACACTCTTCCAATGAAACTGATGACCACAATGTTCCAAAATTTATTTCCTTCTATAAACATTCAAAGGGTAAATGTCGACAGCTCAAAGAGTCTTATACATGCAAAGTCTTTTGTAAACCTCTTTGTTTAAAATAATTTTTCGAGGCATGGTTCTTGCCTTGTACATGTATTTACAGCTTGTAATTAACAATAATAATAATTATTATTATATGGCTTGTGTTTGTAGCCGATATAACGCGCACTCTGATTGGCTAATTGTGACTGAATTGTAGGGCATTATTCTTCTGTAATACCCACGGGCCGATTACGGGCTTGCAAAAACAAGCAAAAGGTAATTAAAAAGCCATATAATAAACTACTTACTAACCTCACTTGCTCGGGACCGTACTGGGGAATATTGACCCTCGGTCATTTTTGTACGGACCTCGCTGCGCTCGGTTCGTACTGCCACGACCTTGGGCCAATATTCCCCAGTACGGCCCTCACCCTCGGTTAGTAAGAAGTTACTATTGCACTACATAATAATATTATTGTGTCTTACGGCATTTTATCATATGACATGATAATACATGTACATTGTAGTGTCCCAGTTTGACCGGTTTAGAACAGAGCAAATACGGACAGAACAGGAGTTTTTCAATGAAAGAAATTTATTGTTTTCAACATGATGCAAAGCCTGAGAAATTGGCTTCTCATCGCTTGTCACTAGTCATTTCGTTTATCCAATCAAATAAAGGACATTTGAATGGTCTTGTCTGTGTTGTTTTCATCATTTGCATATGCCTGATTAGGCAATCAATATGTTTCTCTGTCAGTGCAGGAAGAAGCCAAAATACTAAAAAATGGCAATATAGTGGAATAATACATGTAAATCCCTTACTGAATGGTTTAACATATAATATGTGCGAACATTTTATTTGTTGCTTGTATCTTTCTGCGAACCTTCTGGGATCGGAAAAATACCACGCAACTTGTAAAATATCTGCACATTTTATGTTGAACAATTTATTCAGGTGTATATGTTGCTGGTAAAATCCGTTTTCAGGTTGAATCCGTTTTTGCCCAGGTTAAACTGATGATCCTCATTTTACCTTGGTTCTGAATACGCACTCAGATGAATTTGAAGAAACATTTTTTGGGTCTAAATTAAGCCTGGAGAAAATTAGGGTCAGGTTAGGAGTAGTTTTGGTTATGATACATGAATACCAATTGACTTATACACAAAAGTAAATAATGAAATTAAAGAACTGTGATGGGTTAAGCATGTTCGTCGTTGTGGTGTATTGGTGAAGATGCAGGACCACAGATCTGGAGGATTCGAGTTCGAGTACCGCTGAGTGCACAGTACAGTTCTTTGATCTCTTACTGTGTTGTAATGTCGATAACTGCATAATGAATACAGAAACCGATAAGATAATATAAATCATTAAGATGATGTGTTGAGATTGGTAAGACAGTGCTTGAGGTCAGGTGGAGGTGTTTTCAGTCCTTTTTGGAAAATTGATAGCTGCTTTAATATTCAACCTATAGGTAAAATGAGGATCACAAATTTAACTTAGGTAAAAACGGATACAACCTGAAAACGGATTTGACCGACAACTTATATACCGGTACATACATTAATTTGTAATACTGTTGTGTACTGTAATTATAAATTTTTGACCGAATGCATAAATGGCGGCCAAAAGTGTATTCTTTTGTTTATGTGCTAATGAGACTCACTAGCCTCGCTCTCAAGCCACCTTTCTTTTGTATTTTGTCGATGCAAACGAGGCTAGTGAGGCTAATTAGCACACAAACAAAAGAATATTTTTTGGCCACCATTTATGCATTCGGTCTATTAGAATTAATTTTGTAAAAATAATATTAGCAGCAGCTCGCTTATTTACAGGTATAGTGACTGTTCTAAATCGAGTCACATGATAGCATGGATGGGAGTCCTTTTAGAAGTGTAGGCTACTGGCCCAGGTCTCAATAATAATTATTTTCTGAATTCATCAAGGGCTTACACCATCCAACACCCTCAACAATGGAGGACTTCATGTCAATTAGATATGTGATCTATTGATTAATGTGAATACATGCATGAACATGTACACCTATATGTGATTCCATGTCATAGTTCATTCAGAAAATGCACAAAATGTATTCAAAGCATAATGCTGAGCAATTATTCAGGGCTATCAAGCTATCAATAAATCATAATAACTGTATATCCTTGTCAGACTACTGTTTTATTAGTTACCTCTTTACACACAATGCCTTTTTGTCTCAGGTCATTACCTCCAAGTGCAATAGTATGCATATGTGACCTGTGACATAGATATCGGAAAAATCAATGTAATATAATAACTTCATAAATTAATGGAAAGTCAACTAAACAAACTCCTCACAAAGTGTAGTATACCTATAGTTTGTTCTTTGTTTTTATTAAACATAGTTATTAATGTGTGGTGTAAATCTCCACATTTCTGCTCTAAAAGGTGCGTCTCTCAGAGATCAAGCGATGTGTCCTACTGAACTACAAGTCTGATTCAAAAACAATTGACTTAAGACATTAGTAAGTAAAACCGTCTCATGTTGCGTGGCATAAAATGCAAAGCAAAATATGTTTTTAGTGTGTAACAATTTAAATCAAGAAGTGCAGTCTGAATGTTTTGTGAAGAGTAAGCAATGATGAAGTTTTCTTTGTTGCAAGTATCACACTTGCAAACAATGAGGGAAACATTATGAAAAAATAAGATGAAAATGTTGTTTTTTTTGCATTTGTCCTCTTTTCATTCCACTTGATTCAGAGATTCCCTTGATATCCCACTAGAGTTCGGAATAAATTATGTATAAATTTAAATCAATAAAATTAATATTATTTTGCCCCAGTATTGGCCTCTTTAGTAAATACATTTGTTCACAGGAAAGATGATATGGACAGCTGAATTAAAATTCATTCCATTCTGAGAATTTTGCTGAACTTATTGTAATTGGCAATAATAATGATTGTGAGCTATGATAATCATGCAGGTATAAAGTATAGTGTATATTTCATTAAATACTGTTAAGTACTTTGAAATAATGCAAAGGGGCTTTGAGGTTTTGCAAGTGTCTTTTCAATCTTTGTTATAGTAACATCAAAGCTGCTCCTGTTGGAATAAGCCGTGGTGTTAAGAAACTCATCCAAACAAAGGTTCCAAATATGTCCCAGCTGAGTGATATTAGTGATTATGTGCTGAAGTAAGTTGATTCAGTTTACAGTACTGTACATTAATTTTGCTTTGAAGTACGACTTACAGTTAGTATGCTTGTAAACATGTGCAAGTTGCAAGACAAGTGTGCCATAGACTGCACAACGTAATACAGATGAGCTTACATGTAGGTATAGGAGCAGGGATGGCGCAGTGGTGAGAGCACTCGCCTCTCACCAATGTGGCCCAGGTTCGATTCCCGGACCCGACGCCATAAGTGGGTTGAGTTTGAGTTGGTTCTCTTCTCTGCTTCGAGGGTTTTTCTCCCCCTCAGCAAAAACCAACATTCAGCTGATTCCAGCTGGCTGTAAGCTGTGCTCAAAGGTCACACATGGACCGTATAGCAGCTGCCAGAGGCGCCTTTGTATTCTTTCGGTTCGACCTTGTTGAGCTGGGTCGTTGCTGTACTTGCGACGGCGATTAGCCGCGACAATTATTATTATTATTATTATTATTATTATTATTATTATTATTATTATTATTATTATTATTATTATTATTATTACCAAAACTTCTTAGCAGCACGAAGTAAGATATCGCTTTGATGATCCATACGATGTTTTTGAAATTCATATTTAATCAATACATGTTTCGGATGAAACATCATCCATCGTCAGTTGACAAATGAGAAATAAACTAAAGTTGAGCAATAAATAGTGTAACAAAGTGAGATATAACATGAATAATTAAGGATGAAGGCGAGAACAGAATAAAATAAAAACACCCAACCACGAAACAAAACAGAAAAAACCAAACTGTTTAGGCTAAGAAAAGAAACTAATTAGTATGAAAGGGATAAATTAAGATGTTTGACTTGGGAATTTAGAGATGGCTGCTCCCAAAGGATATGCATAGCTTCTTTGATTTTCAATTGGAAACGTGTGGAAGCAGAGTCGAGGATTTTAAAACAGTCTTCTGAACACCGGGAGCGACAATTTTCAGAACCTCTCAAGTGCTTAAATATGTGGGAATGTTTGTCGGAGGCGAGATGTTCACGGATGCGAGTGGCGAAATGTCTATTGGTTTCACCAATATAATTATTATTATTATTATTATTATTATTATTATTATTATTATTATTATTATTATTATTATTATTATTATTATAGGGTAGGTTCTTTTAGGGGAAGTCTGATTGTCTGGAGTAGTGTTGTCCTGAAAAGGACTGTTTGGACAAAGTCAAGTTCTTTGTGTTCATTAAACATCAGTAGATGGTGTTAACACTCTAGTTGTTGATGTGATTGGTCAACAAAATTATGTTATTGGTCAGCTGTCAGTTAAGCCCAGGTGTCACGGCTGTGAAGACTATACACTTAATAGTGATTGTTGTATTTCCATTTGTCTTGGTCTAAGGTCTGTATGTGTATTGTAGGGAAAAAAATAATCCGGTCATTGTTAGGCTGTGTGTTGTGTCAAACAGAGGGTACTCACCAGATTGTGGGGTTTTCATCACCTGAATATTGTAAGTTGTTTGCGTAAAAAAAAGGCTTACAAAGGGGGGTCACGGGCATAGCATTTGGTTCTGTGCAGTTGTGTGTAACAAAGTCACAGTTGTAGAAAGTTGTTCTTACTGAAAGCCTTGTCTAAGTACTTACATTCATCTGCTAAATTGCCTTCACAATTGTATTCCTCACAACCCATGTCTATGTTTAATACAGTGGGGAAGCCTAATAATGATAATTACCACATGTATTAATATTATTACTGATGTAACCAATTCCTTATTTGTTTTCTCTTTTTATTTTAGTTTTTGGTCCAATATATCTTTAATTTCCTCCGTAATTACACACATAAAATTACCATCATGTTTGTTTGTCTGAGGCTTTGCAAAGCAATTTTATTAAAGTTTGGTACTCTTTCCTTTATGTGTTCTTCAGTACTTGTAGGTGGCTACCAACTCAAAAGAATTCCCTTCTTTTGCCACCACACACACCCAGGAATTTATGCTGTCTTTATCTTGTAAAACCTCCCTTGTAATGTTATTTTTTCCTTTACAATCCCTTCACTAAATACCATGTATTGTGATAAGCAAATATATGAAATGAAAAAACACTGAGGTAAACTTGGTTAGAGGGCAAGATTGCATGGTGGATTACATTTGGTGTTTTTTTTTTCTCTCTTTGCAGCAGTCTGTCAATTATCGCTGTGAATATATCATTGAGTTAAATCCATTGACCGTAATTTGAGATCATTATTTTATAATGATTACAATCTTGTACCAGCAGAAAGCAAACTTGTTTTACACTCCTTGTCATTGGTCTAATTCCTGCAATGTTTATATGGTAGAGGTGGGTGTGGTTATGGATCCGAGAGTGAAGGTGAAGCACCTGCTGACTCAAGAGTTACGTTACCACAGAATGTTCCTGGGCGAGGCAATGTCAAGGCACAGCAGAGTGCGATAAGACTCACAGAGGTACCAGAGAAGAATCAAATCTATCTAGAAATGTGTTATTTTGATTGTAGCAGAGGCCAGAGGTCTATAAATTAAAGTTTATTAAGAGACTCATTTCAAATTCTCTATGTACATCCCAATGGTGGCACAGCAAAAATAATTAATGAAGTGTACATCAAGAGTCTCCTTAGCTTCCCAAAAAGTGCTGCTCTGTTAGCTACATTGTCAAAATAAATAGCTATAAATAATTATGTTTTTCATAGTTTTGAAACTTTGTTGTTTGATAATAGCTTTGATGTACATAAAATGAGCAGGGTTTTTAATGGAATTTGAAGTTGATGCTGGTCTGAGTACCCAACTGTGTCATTGTGAAAATGAATTTTAATCTTAGATTTCAGAGAATCAATTTTTGGAAAAAAAGTAGCCTACATCTGTGAGTGTAGCAGTCAATGGTTTTTGTTTGCTCTCTGTACTTACTGTAACCACTGAATTGGTGTTGTAGCTAGAGGATTAGGTGATTAGTGTAGGTCCTTTCCTTGGTTTTGATGAATACCACTGCATGCACATGAGCAGCTATACAGTAAATCAGGGGTTTCAATAAAATTGAAGTTTGTGACTGGTTTGAGTAGAGTAACCAATGGCTGTCTATTTGTCAAAATGGATTTTAATTTAATTAAATTTAGGGGAAAAAGTAGCCGTCTTCTCGGAGTGAAGGTGCCAATGATTTTTGTCAGCTGTCGGTACTTATTGAAACCACTGTAAATGATGGTATTCTTTTTTTGTTTTAAGCTTGGACCACGTCTTTGCCTTCAACTTATAAAAATTGAAGAAGGACTGTGCTCTGGAGAAGTTCTTTTCCATGAACTTGGTGAGAACTACATAATTATGAGACACAAGTTTATGGTATTTCTCCATATGATGGCATTGCTAAAAATTGACAAGTAAACCATGATTTGAGGCATTTTGGTTTCATAACTTTCCTTTCCAAAAACCTTTTAGTATTCATTATAAAAAAACATGCAACATCAAATCTATCAAATTTGAGTCATACTGAAAGATAGTTCTACATTCCCACAGTGCAGTGTATTAGGACAATAATGATGTTATCACCTAGCTTTCTGAACCTACATGTACTTTGATGGCCTTAACCCTTTCACTCCTGTGGGGTTCCCCATTGACGAGTAAAATTGTCTGGCGTTAGACAGAGTAAAATCTATACATCTTAAGTCTCATTGGCCCTTACAGGAGTCAAAGGGTTAAATTAAATTAACTTAATAAAAAAATGGGGACATAGTTTTTGAGTGAACCTAGCTGTTGTTAACCCTTTCACTTCTGTGGGGTTCCCCATTGACTAGTAAAATCGTCTGGCGTTCGACAGAGTAAAATGTATGAGTCTCATTGGCCCTTACAGGAGTGAAAGGGTTAAAGGGAACCTCCCCTAAAATAACAAAATAACTTCAAACCACAGAACATAATGTTGACAATTAAAATTGTTCAAACTTTTTCCAATGAAAGTGTAAATGTATCCCAAAAAAAAATGAATTTCAAAAATGCTTGTTTTGGCTTTCAAATCTACTGGGCGCCGCCTTCTTGGATAATTGTGACATGGTTGCCCTATTGTTCTGACACAAAGAGTGTTTGTTCTGGAACAGTAGGGCAACCATGACACGTAACAATTATTCAAGATGGTGGAGCCTGGGAAATTTGAAAGCCAAAACAAGCGTTTCTGAAATTTATTAATTTTTCTCGAATACAAACGCTTTCATTGGAAAAAGTTTGAGCAACTTCAGTAGGCCATTTCCGAGTTCATGTATGTCTCCTCTTCAAAGCGAGTCTAAGTGCGAAGTTTTTGTGATGGTAATTAGTTCTACTTTACGAATGAAAACTAATTTTCCTAACAAAAACTTTGCTCTTAGACTCGCTTTGACGAGGATGCAGGCATGAACTCGAAAATGGCCTATTATAATCATTATGTTCTGTGGTTTAAAGTTATTTTGTTGCTCTAGTGGAGGTTCCCTTTAAAACTCCCAATAGTCTATGATAGCTCAGTGGTAGGGCCTCTTAGGTCACGTTTGTCTCTATTTAATTTAGAACCACTCACACTTTTCCGTGTATCCCTGAGTCATCATCTATAAACACATTTCTCTTTGAATAATACTGTTTTAAATAAAAAATTCTATCTGCTAAGAACTCGTGCTGTTGACCGTTTGTTGAACAGGCAGTTTTCAGGCTGTCTTAGTCTTGTTACGAATCCAAGAAAAACGTATAATTTTACATGTATAATAAATAATCACTTGTTAATTAGGACCCTTGCTGGCGAATTTATTTTGTTCTTTTTGGTCATCTTTTTGTTTTTTAGTTAAAAAAACTGCTGAAGAAATTCAAGAGATGAAAAAGAAGAGAGAAGAGAAAAGGTAATGTAGAATTTAATTTAATTTCCAAGAGAAGCATTTGAAGTCAGCCTAAATGGCCTATTAAAACATCGCCAATTTTTGTCTGGCAACTTGTTTGGAATTGATTTTATCATTAAAATAGTAAAATTTGGGGCCCTGTGGTTTGTATTCAAGTTCTAACATTTTGAGCTGATAATCTTGGTGACTTGAGGATCAACTTTGTAGTTGGGGTTACAACAATATTCATTTACTACACTGATATATAGAAAGTGCTGTCATATAATTTCATCTGCATGGGTCACGTTAATTGCTTTCTTCTCAGAAAAGCCTTGTGTCATCACTTTAATTTGGACAATAATTAAGAACCTACACACTCTTCTCCTAGAGTAGATGTTGTTGTATGTGGTCCATGTTGTAAAGCTCTCGGGTCCTTGAAAGTCAACCTTGTAGTGGATCCAAAGTAACAGGTGAATGGTTGTAAAGATCCGTCACATAACCGTTGTAGTCTTGTCATTTTCTTCTTGATATACAGGAAATTGAAAGAGGAAAGACGGAGACAGCAAGAGGACAATGTCAAGAGAAAAGAAAAAGAAAAAGCTCTTCACAGGTTAGTTATCTTAAATAAAGTTCTAGTTGTTTTCAGATGTGTTACATTTTAAAAGTTTATGACTACATGTAGAATGGATACTATGATGAGGCACTTTGTGACACATATATGCAGCTGCAATATTTAATGACATTACATGACAATACCTGACAACTTTGAACAGTGTTAACCCGCTTTATTTGGCAGATAAGCAACATACATGTATGTAGTTTAGGCAGAGAATAACTGCTGGGTTAGGCACTGAGCTCTAGTGATAAGGTCTAAGCACCAACTCAAAATCATTAACTTTTATAAATTGTTCTGGTGCCTCCACTAACAACATGTATGTTTACACTTATTAATAAAACTTTGGAAAGGTCATTTGGTACTTTATATACACAAAACTAAGTGTCTCACCTTATTTTGGAGTATCTATTCCAGTTACAACCTTAATTGAATAATCATTGCATGTACAGTACATGTATCTATCAGTGAGTGTCTTGCTCTGAATTTGACATGACCTCCAGGCTCTTATCAGTGGGTTAAGGAAGGGGGGTGGGGGGGTGTTCGAAGTCAAGAAATGAAGAAAGTTCTCTTTTTTTTTTTTTTTTTTTTTTTTTTTTTTTTTTATAAACACAACACGATAACAAGAACGAGAACAAAAGCCAACAGCCAACCACACTCTCCCCAGTCCTTTTTCATTTGTCACGTCACGCTTCAAGTCCCATGCTTCCACTACACTTCACCGGGGAAAAAGGGAAAGCAAAGCCTCGAGTATAGGTGCAGTTGTTTGGGAAGTAACATTGATCTGGGCAATAGAAGAAGAAAGTTCTCAGGGTTCAGCATGCTCTCTACAATTTGTTCCAACTTAAAGGGCGGTTGAGATGTCAGGTACCCCCCCCCCCCCTTCCCCCCAAAGCTGAGGACCTGGAGCTCACACCCTAGGGGTGGTGGGGTGTGTCCATGTACTCTTCTCCTAGCAAATTTCTCAACCTTGTGCATTCGTGTTTGATTTTTCTATATTTCACAAGTTGAACACAGTAAACTCTTGCATTGGGTCGTCATTGACTAATGATGTCATTTTCTTGAAATTGCTGAAATCAGCCTGATTGGGTTACCATCTTCTTTTGGAGACAATGTCAACTTGAATGTGTCTTAAGTAGAGTCATAACTAGAGTTCCTGTGAATTGGAAGTGAGACAACCAAAATTGAGTTTGAGGTTTTTATATTGTGGAAGACTTTTCTCAGGTCCACTGGTGATTCTGCATGTCCGGCCACATAGACATAATGTTAAAGGTCACACACTACTGTTGTTGTTTTACACAGAACACGGAGTATGGAAGGTCAAAGGAAAAAACAGAAATTAGAGACACCTGATAAGACTGATAATACAGGTTTGTTTTATGCTTCATTTTTTGGCTGATTGCAGTCTCCCTTTTCTCTTCACAAGTTCAATGACAGTGGTGTGTAATTCTGTTTGACTAGTGGCATCACCCAAACAACAGACAAGGATGATGTAAAATGTTTCATTTCCAACTAAATAAAGTTTAAAACGTGGGATTTTAAACCAACTCTGAATTGGGAAGGATTTTCTTTAGAAGCTCAGAAATCTCTGTTCTATTATACACATAACCAACATGCTAAATGCAAACACTAACACTGTAGCTAAAAGTATTTTTTCTTCCAGTGGATGTTGCCATGGACACGAGTGAGGTTATTGACAGTGATGATGCTGATTGGTACAGACAGGAAGTTGGCGAAGAACCCGACCCTGGTAAGTTTTAATAACCAATTAGTCAGCAGATGGGAAAATCACAGTCAGCAATTTGAAGTGAAGGGAAAAGAATCTTAGGAATCAGATGGAAAAACTATAAATCTAAAGGTATAGGGTGTGTTCCTTTGGGATGATCTGAAAAGGGTCACTGATCCAAGATCACTAGGATCACATTCACGGTGCATCAAATGAACCAATGAATGCACTCTGAGATAAGATGTTTTCGGTTCCTTTGATGCACCATGATCTTGGATCAGTGATCCTTTTTCAGATCATCCCAAAGGAACACACCCTTTCAGCGCTTATCTTCAAAAGGGCCAAGAACTGACGTCTCATGGTGATACAAATGTATTCTCGCATCTTTTCTTTTTCATGATAAGTTTGAAGTAGATAATTTACTTCTTGCAGTGTGTACATCAAGTGAAAAGAGAATTAAAAGGACCTTTCGGGGATTATGACGCCTATCGTAAAATCTTTGCCATCATACATTAAAGACAGTACACACGCACTACAAATTTTCCGCGATTTCAATTTCTCCGGCCAAGACAAACTTATTTTCACCATGGACATTACATCTCTATACACAGTCATTCCTAATAGCGAAGGTCTTCAAGCACTTAAACACTTTTTCGATCAACGCACTGTCAAAGAACCTAGCTCGGAAACGCTCCTCCGCCTTGCCGAACTAGTTTTAACGCTTAATTGTTTTTCATTCGCCGGCAACTATTACAAACAAATTAATGGTGTAGCGATGGGCACAAGAATGGGACCTAGCTATGCCAATCTTTTTGTAGGATATGTTGAACACCAATTTTTTAGTCAGTACAACGGCCCCAAACCTGAACTCTACGGCCGTTACATCGACGACTGCATCGGCGCTATTTCATCCAGCAGAGAAGAACTCGATCAATTTATAACCTCCGTCAACTCTTTTCATCCGGCTCTTAAATATACCTGGGAAATTTCGGAAACTTCATTGGCTTTTCTAGATATCAACGTTTCTATTAGAAGCAACGTGCTATGTACTAGTGTGCACTACAAACCTACTGATTCACACAGTTATTTGTTGTATTCATCGTCACATCCATCACATGTCAAGAACTCCATCCCTTATTCTCAATTTCTTAGACTTCGACGTCTATGTAGTGATGACTCCGATTTTTCCAGCAAATCAGAGGAGATGTGCCAGTTCTTCGAAAAACGTGGCTATCCTGTCTCTGTGGTCAAAGCGGGCCATCATCGCGCCCAACAATTTGATCGACAGTCATCGCTACAAACGTCACAAAAAGATAAGAATGACAGAATTCCATTCACCCTCACTTTCCATCCTCATAATCACGCAGTCAAAAGCATCATTCTTAGTAATTTTAAATTACTCCAAAATGATCCCGAGACTGGTAGAATCTTTTCGCAACCTCCACTTATTTCATTCAAACGCGACAAAAACGTAGGCAACTTTTTAGTTAGAAGCGCGCTCAAAACTAACGAGCAACCCGGCACTTTCAAATGCGCGCGCTCACGATGCAAAACTTGTCTTTTCATTGTTAACACTAGCAAGATATCGGGACCTAAGCGATCTGTTAAGATCACCGATCGTTTCACATGTACCTCCACAAATGTCATTTATTGCATAACCTGCACGTTATGCAATAAATTATACATTGGTGAGACAGGTAGACGACTAGGTGACCGATTCCGCGAACACCTTCGCGATGTTGAGAAGAATGACAAGGATGCATCCAAGCCAGTCGCTCGCCATTTCAATCTGCCTAACCACTCCAAAAAACACATGGCTATCTGCGGCCTTTCCCTACATCTAGGTACGACGGAAAGCCGCAAGAATCTGGAACAAAAATTCATCTTTCAAATCGGCACCCTTAATCCTCACGGTATTAACGAACGCTTTTCATTTAACTAATATATTCCTATTTTTCACGTTGCCATGTTACCACCAATAGCGTAGCTCCTACTCTACTATAAAAACTACTCGTAACCCATAATCCCTCGATTCGCTCTGACGAAGGGCTAACGCTCGAAACGTCAGCTTTTAGAATCTCTGTACGGTGGCCAATTTACATTATCAACTCCGTTGATAAAACCAAATTTTTGTATACCCTAAGACAGGTCATGCAAGGTGCCTCTTCCTCCATTCACCAATTTTCCCCCCTCCCAGGGAACGTTTACCATTTTGCACAGAAAATCTGTTTGGAATGGAATGCCCGCAATGTTGCAGGAATTTCCCGGTGTGGCATTTCACCAGGCCAGAGTCTCTCGCAGTTGGAAGAAAAGAATAAATCAAAATGGAGGCTGCATCTGCAGTGTCAAAAGGCCAGAAGAGAGGCCGAAGTGATCCGAGTCGAGTGGGAGTTTGGTACAGGATTTTTCCGGCCATTTCGGTTGGAACAGGAAAAGAGGAATACCTCTGAGGATTTCCATCTTTTTCGGAAACCTTCCAGTGGAATGAGCTGTACCACTTGAATTTCCAACAGGAATTTTCAGTTTTTGTTGACAAATGGCAAATGCTCAGGGTCTCTTTCTTCCATCTCCTGGAAAAGAGAGACCGTGGGGAAGAGTCTCCTATTCAGGAAAGTCAAGGAAGTATTCACATTTTTTCTTCTTTTTTCTTATTTAGAACTCTTCCCGAAAAATCAGAGGAGGAAACAAAAGGGAAGCTTGTTGCCAGGGAAAAAGAGAAAGCAAGAAGAGACTGTAAACACCACAACTAAGACAAAAAAGTCTGGGAAAGACACAAAATTAAAGGAATTTGGCAAATTCAAGGCAATCAAAAGTGGAATGAAGAACAAAGTGGGAAAAAATGTTAAAATAAAAAGAAAATCAAAAACGTAAATTGTGTTGATGTGGGCTTCCGTACAAAATGACAATCGTGTGTCATAACTTCTCAGAACATCTTGGACTCAAAGGAAGTGCTGGAGAGCTCAAGGACACTATTAGGCTTCATGATTTTCAACCTTAGTCTCATGAATGTGTTTTCTTTTTAACTTAGTGGTATATTGAAGAAGTAATATTGAGTCCCAACATTAATAAAGAGACTTCACAAATTCTGCATTCACCTAAGAGAGAAAAACAAACTCACAAAAGCACCCCCCCCCCCCTCCCCCCAAATAAAAAACCTGCAACCTTTTATACTTTTCTCAAGTGCCATTTTCTTTTTACAAAGAATATCAAGTTTTCTCTGGTACATTTTTCCTTCCCTACAACTTCCCTTGTGTACAACAGGCATTTAATTTCAGCTGAAGCAAAAGAGGATGCTTTGGGTGTTCCACTTATATCTTGTCCTCAGGTACTTTTCTTCTTCCCTACAACTTCCCTTGTTTACAACAGGCATTTAATTTCAGCTGAAGCAAAAGAGGATGCTTTGGGTGTTCCACTTATATCTTGTCCTCAGGTACTTTTCTCCTTCCCTACAACTTCCCTTGTGTACAACAGGCATTTAATTTCAGCTGAAGCAAAAGAGGATGCTTTGGGTGTTCCACTTATATCTTTTCTCAAGACACACTACGTACCACTCGGGAAGTGCTTCAATTTTTTTTGCTTAAAGTACAGAGCACTACAAAATGATTTCCCTTAATTTAAGCATTGGGTCTAACTTATAAAGCTCTTTATTTATTTCTTGGGAAATAACGAAAGGAAGTGTCATCAGTAAATTTTTAATATTCATTTTCACAACCAAACCTTAGGCCAGTATCCTCGTAACAGTACATATAATGCAAAAATTTAGTTTTTCTCTTAACAGCAATTAATGGAATGGAAAAAGATAAACCATATCCATATTAACTTTTAATTCCTCTAGTCAATTCAGCCAATAAATTTACCTTCCTTTGTACAAACCCACATTAGACAAAGATCCTTCCTGATAAACTACATACAGTGGTGATTCAAATTCATACTTGTGTGTACAAAGTCACAAATAGATAAAGAAACTAGCATACATTCTCAAGTAAATAAAAAGAAACAAATCTTAAGGATTGGACATCCTTGCAGGCTATCTTAAGTATGACCAGTTATAACAAAATATGTAACTGTTGCATTGTGACAGTTTTTGTCAGGCCAAGAGTCTGCACTTTTCAAGATAACTGCTGTCTTTATCTCCCAGGATCTTAGACAAATCTGTTGTCCATATGTGAAGTTCTATTCAATTGCTCAAGATCATTAGGTTGGTTATTCCACAAATCACTCAAACCTTTTTAAGTGTACACACAGAACAGGAAGATAGAAAGAAGCTAGGATACCAGGTACCAAGTCGTATGTACATAAGTGGCAGTTACAAGTGTAGTACAACTATAAATACCATTCTCTGAACTGGTCATGCAGAAACAGATGCCTCTTGCTTATTTTCCGATGATTTAAAAAACGTTTAAGTTACTAATTGCTGACCCAAATAATTAATTTTGGTAAGTCTCCCAAAGAACTAAAGCAGCTCCAAATAGGTAAGAGGCACTTTGCCTCTTTGGCTTCCTCGCTCTCCAATCATCCAGTCAGAGTCCAGACCAGGTGCACTGTAAACTGTGATCACCTAAAAGCAAAGATAAACCATGACAAGGTCAGATTTTTTTTATCACAGAAGTTACTAATTAAAAATTAATACTACTACAATACTTCTAAGGCAGATCTGTTGCCTGCTGATTTTCAGTAGGACAGAGCATTCAGGGATTTCTGCACCCACTGTATTTTTGACACCACCAATGAGTTGGCTAAGGCGACCACTTTCCAAATATAGTATTTACATGTTACATGTAAGTGTCCTTCTTTAGAACAATATTTAGTGGGTTTCTCATTATCATACCTGTTTGCAAGAACAGGAGATCATTTCGACATTTCATTTGACAAACATGGACCAAAGATAAACATGAAATTTAACAGGAACCCTGAGCTGTAGATCTGCAGACACTGGTTTACTGACACTGACCTCATCAGCAAGCAATGACAGCTCATTCTTTTCAACAGCGTCATAATCATATAGTACTTTAGCCTTCTTTGTCAGTGATGGTCGGGGAACAGTGTTAAGATCAAATCGACTGGAAGTATCAGAAGATGGAGGTGCAGAGGGGGGAGCCATGGATAGACCCGCATCACCTGGCGGACTGAAATAATGCACCATGTCAGACTTGTGATTGCCCAACAATGATAATCTTATTGTATAAACCAAACAGTGACCATGGACCTCAAGTATTAGTGGGTTACACTGGTATGGTCATATTGCCCCATGCTTCAAATACCGGTAGCTTCTCAATTACTATACATATGTGAGAAGGCATCCTAAATTTTTTTCTCTCTAGCGAAGAGAGCACTTCCAAGAGATACGTTTTATTAAATTGTTAATTAAACCGTGCATCATACATGTAGATAGACCAGCATCAAAACAATCAGGGGAGGGTAAACATTCCTTCGACCACAGGATCACGCCGTCAAATTAAAACTTGAGGACTGACATGTCTTCCTCACAAAATCAAAAGAAACACCACTTACTGTACATGAAGATCAAATAATATTATGCAGCAAACAATATTATACCTGGCAAGTTGTTTCTGCAGGTCTTGCATGTATGCATGGCACTGTGCGTAATACTGCGCCTGAGCCTCAACAAAATTCATAAGTGCTCTGTGATGATTGGCCTGAAAAGTAAATTATAACAGAAAGTTGAGAGAGCAGAAAGTAAATTGTAATTTTAAAAAAGATGACAAGATTTTTTTAATGAATAAGACATGTTCCGAAAAGGTTTTTATTGTTTCAACACTGTGACTCTGTAACTCACTCAAATATATTGTCATCAAATTCCAGTCACTTCATTATAATTAAGCATGTTTTGCTTTCTTGTCATAGTCCTAATGGTTTGTCAAACGTTTTGTAACTGACGATGATGTTCATAACATCCAAACATGTCTTATAAACTAAAAAATGTTGTCATCATTTTAAACATTACAATAACAGAAGGCTACTGAATGTCAAAATTATGTTCTTAAGTGGGTTAAACATCTCCCACTGTAATCCCAGTTGATTGGAGCCAAAGACAAAACAAAGAAAATAGGTTTTTGAAATATAATGGTTATTGTGACTGTTTTCTTACGAGAGGCTTACTATTACTGTAACAGTTGTGCCTTACCAAAGAAATAAAATGATGGCTAATTAATAATACTAATAATTATTATTGATAACCCAAAAAGCAAATAATTTTTCATGTTTGACTGTGTAGTTTCTGGGAGTATAAATGCTGTTTTGTCAGGAGAATATCCATTGAATCCAGCAGTTTGTTATTCTTCCTGGTGTTTATTTACTAGTCTAATAGTGAGACAACAGAACCTACATGAGCAGTGCTTATTCCATCCAAGAGAAGTTTTGTAACTTCATATTGCCTGTCAAACTCTGCTTGACTGGCACGCAAATCAGCCTCAGCCTACAAAACAAATACGTCACTTTTTATTGATACCTGTATCAAAAGATTTTAAAAACCTTGCAAATAAATCTTCAATTCTCAGAGTTGGTTGCCTCTTCAGCATCGAGTACTGTAGTTGGTATAGTTTCTGCATGGCGCGCAGTAATAATAATTATGACATAAACATCATACTGTTCACCAAAATACAACTACATGTAGATCTATAATGAGCCTCAGTAATCCACAATACATATACGTACATGTAATCTTGTAAATAATAATCCAATGAGATGACTTTGAGAAAGGATACACTCAATGACCCCAAATGGACGACAAACAAAGCTAAAACCAAACTATAAACTTCTAGTGAAGTACATGTATGAGGAGGAAAACCTCTCAAAGCAGAGTAGAGAGCCAACAAACTCAAACCATTGATGATGCCAAGTCTGAATCAAACCCAGGACATAGGTGGTACTACTACTACTACTACTACTACTACTACTACTACTACATGTACTACTACTAATAATAATAATGTTTGTCGTCCCTGATGACATTACCAAAGACAAAGACAAACAAAGACTTGTAACCAAGCGGAAACTCAACGGTCGCCGTGTGACCTTCATCGTGGAAGAGGCACTTTTTCATTGTTTATTGATTCGTTTGTGACACTAACAGCCGCCTGACGTCAATGGCCAGGCTTTGATTGCACGACTAGCATACTGAAATGAAAGAAAACCTTTGCCCTTGAATTATACCGTGGAATTTTAACTGTGGGAACAGTTTAACCAAGAATATTTGACTCTATTTGGTGGGCTCCTGAGAAGCGAGTGTTCAGCCTTGACATTGACAACTGAGGAAATGATAATGGCTCAATTCACGTCAAATCTGGGAAAAAACCACACATGAAGGAAGCCACCCAAAATGGCAATAAGGTTAGGCTTTTTAATTGAGAATTTTTTCGTAAAGTTACATTGTATCTTCTCAGGTCTTTTATCAGGATTCCCATACAAATCCTTATATCTGCAGAGATGTATCCAGAGTGCGTCATTGCGTCCTGGGACGCACTCGTTTTCCTTTTGGACGCATAGAATATGGAACAAAGGGTCCAATTGGACGCAGAAAAAAAATCGAATGTTTATGCAAATTACGAACGCCAGGAAAAACATGCGAACGGCGTATTTATTTCACAAGGAAATTGAACATTCCCATTTCTCACAACAAAGAAGTGATTGAGTTCCTTAAATTTCAAGGTAAGCTGCTATTTTCGGATTTTTGTAGTCGAATAATTTCATTTTGTCAACCATGATATCCGGCTTCAGAATCGCACGTGTTGCGTGACATGATCAGAGCTGTTTTTTAGGTGAGACAATCGGCGACACTTTCGATCTGCCGCCAGTGATAATAAAACATTTCAGTCGAAGTTCAGTTTGTTGCATGCTTTCCAAGTGAATTTCAACCAATAGTTCGCTTATCGTGAGTGAAATAACAAAGAATCCAAAGGCAAAGTATTTTAAATTTTTGTTTTGTGCGACTCTGTTGATATTAATTCTGGGCGCGCACGTGTCATCGTCTTTTCATCGTCTCGGTTCTTGTTTTGCACGTAACTTGTCTGTTTTGCAAATTATGCAACGTTTCTTCGGAGTTAGTGTTATAATTAACGTGTTGAACATGAAACTTGAATGTATTCAATTGCTTGGTAATTAACATTGGCCATGGCGAAGTCACGGCCGCACGACTATGAACTGCGTATCGATCGCTTAGATTTGTTTACTCTTTTGTTCCTAAATTACACCTCCAGCGTAGTTAAAATAAATGATGCTCTCTTACGGAAAATTGAGATTCAGCTCTGTATTTTTTTGCTGTGGAGATCTAGATCATTTATCAACTGGAGCCAACAGTTCCTACAGCATACGGATTCCTCGAGACGTTTTCAATGTGATCGATTTGCTTTGACAGCCCATACATTTTGATCGATGAATCAACAGGCACAACAGTTTCAAAGAAATTGATCATTTTAAGTACATATTCATTGGGAGGGATAAGACTTTATTTTTGTGCAATTAGAAATCTGAAAGGGTACTGCAGCAGCAATTAAGAGGCAATAGATCGCATATTAATTCTTGAATATTAATTAGCTGGACCCCCAAAATTTTCGGATGGACCCCCAAATTTTTCAAAAAGGGGTCCAGAGGACCCCCAAATTTAAAAACCTGGATACATCTCTGTATCTGTGTTGGCTTTCCCCTCACACTGAGCTTGGGGTACCTGTGGTTCAAGTAAGGCCAGTAAGAATAATAACCTGGAAGCTCCCCTTTTAAGCTAAATCTACATATTAATTTAACTAAAAGTTGCGATTATATTTATCTGAGCACAAATGGTCTATTGGTAATATTGGAAAGACCTTGGAGAGTGATTAACAGTGATTAACCCACTGACACCCAGGGGTTCCCCATTGACGAGTAAAATTGTCTGGCATTAGACAGAATAAAAAGTCTGCCCGGTTTAGTCCGGTTTGGGTGTCAAAGTGTTAAATAGAATCAAATCAAACGAAATAATAATAATGTGTGGTTTTCCGCTGGCTGAGGAACGAAAGAAGCGGAAAACGTTTTTCTTACACACAGCTGGGAGTCTGGGTACAGGTGAGGTGTGTGGGGGATTTCACCCACCCACCCGTGAAGTACTTGTAGAATGTGTTCAGTTGAGGTGAACTTATTCTCTAGCCACTTTTTTCGTGTCATTGTTAATAAAGGTCAGGCTGTGTGGTTCGGCTCCCAGCGGTGTGTGAGAAGACATTATTATTGACTTTCAGCAGCTCACATCACATGTTGGTTTTTGATGAGAGGGAAATCCATGTACCTGAAGAAAAACCTCTTCCAACGGGCAGAGTAAAGAACCAAAATTTTAACTCAACCCAAAGATGATACTGAGTCAAAATCAAATCTTGGCCAGGAAGATGGAAGACCTGTGAGTCTGCTCCTTAGATCAGTGCTTTATCCAGCACTTTGGGGAAAGTCCCCTCCTACAGGATCCACACTTTTGTAAGAACTTCTTTCCATTTAATGCTCGTGGACACCAAAAGAAACCAGGTGCAATCAACATAAAAATTAAAGGAATTTTACAATGGAGAAACTGGCAAAGATCAAGATGGCAATGTTGGGATGATACACTGCTGATGATGCCCTTAAATTTTGACAGTGTAAAGAAGAGCAGGCATGTCTAGTATCTGCTCAATGAATTACTGTCAGTAATACATGTAACTTACATTTAACAAACAGGGAGAAGGATAAAAGAAAAATACTTGATTAAGGGAAACTTGCAGAATTTCCAGAGACTCACCTTGTCCAACTCAGTGATTACAACCATGTTCCGTGAAGAATACATCTAGATTCAGAGAAGTTGTACAGGAAACAGCCAGAAAGAGTAATAGATGGAGGAAAGAACTTATTAATTACATTTTTTTACAAGCAATAAATTTTGACTTTGATCTTTGAGGACCACGAACAGTAAGTTAAGCACACTGAAGACGAAAAATTACCCTAAAATTTAGTGTTACTAACCTTGTACAAATTATTAATCTGCCTCCCTGATGTTTGGCATTTAATCATAAAGGGTGTTTTATTGTTTGACATACAATTAAATATGACCTACATAATTTGTCATTCCAAAGAGAGGTCAGGTTAAAATTCATTCATAACATTAATTTTAAAAGAATTAGTGCAGACTTTAAAAATCAACATAAATTGTAGTAACATACTCTGTGCACTAAAATGAAAACAACTAGACATAAGTAAAAAAAAACCAGTGAACTCTAGGATCTTTAAATAATAACACAAACTGTAATAATTTTAATTAATTTATTATTATTATTATTATTATTATTATTATTATTCAGTGTTCAACACCTGTTGCCCATTAAAACTCAAACGAGGATTGTAAAAATGTCAATATTATTTTGGGTAACATCATAACGTGTGTAAAATGGGTTTGACACACCAATGTGACTCCTGCTGTGTGTCCAAGGTGTTCTACTAGTAGCCTTCACAGTCTTTTTAAGCGATTTTCCTTTTCTGTAAGAGATCAAGGGAGATTCCTTGAATATCTCTCTGAGATTAGGATGCTCTTGAATTAAATGGCATTTGTCCAATAGTGTGTTCTTTAAGCTTTTCAAAGCTGGTTGAAATTGCGTGACAAAAGGTTGAATTTTCTTGTGCGCTTCAATATCAAAGTATTGTACAATGTAGTGTATTTGGCTGTGCAAAAACTGGGTTCCATTGTACCAAACATTCTTTTCGCGCGGAGAAATATGTCAGGTACGAACATGGTCCTCCTTCCAAACTGTTTGATGTTTGTACAATTACATTTTAAGGAGAAAAATTTTTTTCTTGTGTTTGCGGTGACTAAATCATAGTACTAGTCACTTTCTTCATTGCTAATCAAATTGTTCCGCAAAATATTAAGGCCGGGACACACTAGGCGACAATTCGCAGCGACATGTCTCTGCGACAAGTTTCTCCATGTGTACTACCTGCAAAACAAGTCGCTGCGATCTCGTATGAAGGGGAATGTGAACTAGTTTTCTAATTCAATATGGCTGACCATATGATGCTCTCTCATTGGTTCATTTATATTTTGTCGCAGCGACTTGTTGCCGGAAGTGTACACGATGCGACAACGCTGCTTTCGCTAATTTTGTCGCTGCGATAAGTCGCACTAATTCAAACTGGTTTGAATTCGTCCGACTGATCGCAGCGACAAAATTCTACCGCAGTGACAATGATTTTCATGAGGTTAAACGAAGTTTAACCAAGTAAACAACTAGGAGCGACTGCAGCCTATTGGTCAGTGGTTTTACTATACTTGCGCATGCGTGGAATACCTCGTGCCTTGGGCTGTATCGCTTATTTATCAGTGTGGCGGGAAGCAGGAGCATTGTGTGTGGAGCGTTAAGCGGTTTTTTGTTCCCTCCCTCCCCACCCTCTTCTTTCCACTGTGTATCAGTGTGACGGGTGCCCATTCTTCTCGGGGGCGTGGGGGCTCATGGCTGGGTTGTCAGGTTTGCCAGCCATCGGTGCAGTCTCCATCTTGGAGCTGGCTGCCAATAGTGGAAGCTCCAGGATGTTTCGGGCACCCAACCTCCAAAGAGCGACGATGTTGTTTAATGAAATTAACCGTGTCACACACAGCGATGTGTTGCTGCGACTTGAACCCGCGACATGTCGCAGCGACTTATCGCCTAGTGTGTCCCGGCCTTTAGTTGAACAAAAATTCTGATTGCCCGATGGGGCAAGTCTTAGAGTTGTTTTACTTGCCCATGAATATACTTCGCTTGTCCCAGGCAATCAGGTAAGCATTAGTGAATGTTGAACACTGTTATCATTATCATTATCATTATAATTATCATTATGCATTATTGAAAATAAAACTTCCTGGTATTTTGTCTGGCACAATTTAAAATTATACTCACATAATGGTTAATTCTGTCAGTTGAGACAAGTAAAAAATAAATTACGGGTGGTTAAAAAGATGAGAACAAAAAGAACAGAACTGTGCACAGTGGAAGAGAAAAGCCTGGAACCCACCAGTATCTGCACCAGCATGAAAGAACAAAAAGGTTTGAACAACTGTCACCTTTGCAGCTTTGTCGTCAGGAAGAAAGAGACCTTTTGTCAAGCATTTGAATGTCACCTGTTTCAGATAAGAACTCAACATGTTGCAACAGTCGTGAAATATTGTAGTCTGATCTGAGCCTCATATTCGGGATAACATGATGCACTATCTGTAAGTCGCTTTTTTCAAGAAAATAAACTCCATTTTTATGCATTTAAATGTAAGTATGCACAACTTTCAAAACACACCTATGTGTCAAATGGGAATTACATACATGTATACGACCCTTAGTCATCATAATGATTTGCAGTTTTAAATCATTTTCATTTAAAATTACTACAAGACACACATTGCTCAAGTATGATGTGATCTTGACTTGTGTAGCATGCTTACTTGCTGTATTTTCTCCGGACTCTGCGCCTTGCGCACTTTAGTTTTGCAAGCATCCAAGTCTAGCCTCTTTGCCGAAAGTGTTCTGCGTTCTTTCTGATGACAAGACAAACAGAATTGCACATACTGAAAACTAGACAAAAAGTCACAAGCAATCACACAAAACAAGTTTCGTAAAATTCTGAAAAACAAGTCTCACAAACTTTTTAAAAAAAAATTACAAGATACATTGTAGAAAACAAAAAGGAGCTGCAATTGGATGTAAAAAACCTAAAATACATTTAATTTTCATGATTATTCACCTGGATAGCTAATGGCAACATTGGTCTACATAATTAGGGCGCGTTCGATTGACCCTATTCCGGAATAAGAATAGGTCAGTGGAGTAATTTAAAACGGCATGTCTGGTGTTTTAAAGCAACAAGGATAATAAAAGTATGTTTAAAATAGCATTTTAGGAGGTGTTTGACAATTTTAATTTGAGTTTTCGTAAAAACGAAGGATTTCTAACCTCTATTCCATGTATTCCTATTCCGGAATACGGTCAATCGAACGCACCCTTAGTAATGTACATGTACGTGTATTTGTGTATACATGTAGAATCTACAGTAAATAAAAAAGAATAAAAGTGATAAAAGAGTTTAAGTAAAAAAGAGCAAAGTACCGGTACACTGTACATGTATTATTGATATAAATAGACCTTACTCACAATGGCCACCATGTTGGATTTGCTATTATCATGCAAATTTATAGCTACATGTACAAACTTCTCAGGGGGAAACAACACAAGTTCGAGAGGTTATAACGGACATCTTAGCCACACAGATGATTTGTTTCATGTTCATTGAATCTTTATTACCTAAGTAGTAAAATAGAATGATTATGTGAATTGTACACAATTTACTTCAATTTTTTTTTTGTGAAAAATGAGCAGGTAATGAAGTACATGTAGAAAGTCAAAATGCCAAAGGCAATCAAAGATATAAAACTATTATAAAAGGTACTTAATTCTGAATTCTAAAATGTACTTTTACCAAATGAATGTTATTTCAATACTTCGAAGAGCCGATTTCACGCAATTTGCCTTTTCCCAATGTTTTCCCCCCAGCATAACACATAGCTAATTTGCATGTCAATTTGAAAACCAACATGGCGGCTACCATGGCCTACATGTATTACTGTACTATCAAGTCAAGTGATTGTAGAAATGTACATGTACATGTATCTCAGACGCTGTACATGTAAAGGTCCAACTCGACTGATACTGTACTTTATAATAGAGAGCTTTAGATTTTAGTACGAGAACTACTACGAGTATGAGATTTTCTCATAAGGCAACAGTGAGCGCGCACAAACCAGCGTCATTTTGGTGGGAAAAACCCGATGCCGCCGTCATTTTCGTACGAGGTTAAATTGCAAAAATGTTGTCGAATCAAAACAAGTCAACAACACGGTAGCAGTTTTGGCTTTTCTTGATGAGCAAAAAGGCTCAGTTACCAGCAATAAGAATAACTGAGCAACCTATACTGCTAACAAAGAGTAAGATTAAACGTACGGGTTATAAATTTCCTTAGTACATAATGTATTTTCGCTAAAAACGTGCAGTCAAAACTCGTACTCATTCTCATCCTCGTCGTAGAATCTAAAGGTCCCTATTATTAATAATTATTATTATTAAATTAATAAAATATATAAATTCTGTGATTAATATACATGAAAATGAATAATTTATGACCCACTGTTATGGTTTTCATGTCTCCTTCCAAAAAATTCTTCAGGTGGTGTAGGAAGTGTGACATTGATTTTGCCTTCAAATCTCTTTCAGCTTGACCAAGTTTTTTCTCCGCTTCACCACATTTCACTAAAGCACTGCCTGTGCAATACAAATGAAAAACAAACCAACTGAAATTCATAACAAAGAGTTTCAGGCATCCACTCTGAGTTTGCTAAGACAAAAAACTTAATAATGATTGATGAAAAAACTCTCAGGGCCACACTGGTGGGAGTAACTACATGTACATGAACATGTAGAGTGCTCTAACCACTGTGCCAACACTGCTCTAAAAACATGGGAAATGTTTCATTCCTGTTAATCTCTTGCATTTGTTGAAGGCCCTCATAAAGTTCCTTTTATTGACAAGTAAAATCGTCCGGTGTTAGACAGAATAAAAGCTTTAGTGTCACTCTGAGGCTCAGGCGAAGGGTACATTCAAGTAAAAGTGGACATACATGACAAGTTTTCATTGTCACCTCTGAACCAGCTCTCACCAACAAGTAAAATCATTTGGCATGAGACAAAGTATTAAAAGTCTTTATACTGTACATGTAAGTAACTGTAACTTTTTAAGAAGGAAACAGTTAAAAATAATCATTACCAATTAAAGATTATCGTTTCACACGAGAAAGTCCACTGTAGGGAAGCAACTCAAGCTGCATCGCAATGAGGCAAAGGTATTCCCAGAAATGCAAGTACATGTAATTACAAAAATAATGTAGATGCATGTGGATTTCAATAAGCACTACGAAGTGTCCCCTTGCTCTTCTTCCCAACTTCAGCCTCACTCATGCCTCGGAATACAGAAATCAATGTCACAAAGTGTCGGGACCAAATGATGCTCCTCGAGTGAGGATAAATTGCTGCTAACCTTTACCCTGACCTTATCGGTAGAAATACCATGTAGGTAGGAATTGCTTAGATTCAAAGGGACATCCCTCGTGTCGGATGTCAAAATTGGGCTTGCATCTTACCACTTGGCATTTCTGGACACAAAGAGGCCTGGGGCCCATTTCTCAAAAGTCCCCAAACTTTTCGCCTGCATTTTAGGGACCTTTACATCTGTCTCTACATTCAAACCCAGGTGGTTTTAGGGCCTTAAATCTTGGTGATTATGTTGTTTCTTTGGGTCTTGTAAATCTGCTAAAAGACTAGCTTTCTAAAACTTTTGGGAAATAGGCCCCTGGATTCAAAGCCATGACTTCATTATTGCACTCCAAACATCTCTACCAACCAAATTTGTAAGCCATCTGAGGAGCTTATCAATTCCACTTATTTTCAATTGTTCCAGATTAAGAAAACCGACAGTAAGCTGGACTGAAACTTTTTTCCTCCCACATTTACATCCTTATTACTCATTATACATGTGCATGTAAGTTAGTATACACTGTACTTCATTTCATCTCACCATAATTTGTTCCTGGACCAAAATCATTTCCAGCTTCAATCATTGACTGTCCTAGGGCTTCACTTTCCGTCACACGAGGAGGTTTTGGCTTGTCTAACTTTTGATACACAAATTCTTCAGCTCTTAAACCTTGGGACAAAAAACAAAGCCAACATCAACTTTATAAAAATCCAAGCCAAACGAATTGAGTTGAGACCAAAGTTTACTCCTTTTAAAAATCTTCAAAACACCACTACAATATACATGTATTCTTTTAAACACTAACCAATAACTGATTCATTTTTTAACTGGCTAACAAAATAATTATTAGTGATGGAGCACTATTCAGACTTGTATGGCAGTTAGAGAGCTAATGCAAACACCATTTTAGAGGCTGTGGAGTACATGTAGGTTGCAGTAATCGAGGAGCTTGATGAAATGTCAAGTCTGCAATAGTTGAGCAAATGTTATTATTGATGGGCTGCCTATACACAAAGCCCCAGGGTTTGATGGGATCCCTCCTGAAGTCATCAAAAGTGCAAAGGGTACGTATATACATTACCAACACATCCACAGTACAAACGTACATGTACATGACCTGCTCTACAAAAGCTGGGAAGAAGGAGAGGTCCCCAGGATACATGTATGAGGGACTGCAACATTGTCATTCTATACAAGAAAGGTGACTGCAGCAACTGCAACAATAATGAAATATTGCAGAGGAATCTCACTTCCTTCCACAGTGGGAAAACTGTTTGCTAGTCATGAGTGAAACTCAAGAGATGGACAAAACTTGCTGAAAAAGCGTATCTTGAGTCAGAATGTGGCTTCAGACCAGAAAGCTCCACCACAGAACCAGACAACATAGCCTTTACAGATCTGACAAGGCATTTACACCATTATCCTTTTGGGACATTCACAGTGAATTTTTACAAATAATGGAAGTTTAATTGAATGAACTTTAAAGTGCTACTGTACTGTGATTTTCAAAAATCATTTCTTCTTAAGTTTTGAAATACTATGTTTTCATTACCCGAGAGAAATCTGGCCAAATTAAGAACATTGTTTAGTTTGAGTTAAAATTTTATTATTTGACAGTCTACAAGTTTAAAATCATGAAAGAGATGGGTAAAGGAAAAAATAGAATCAAGCATGGAGTGTGTACACAGCTGATTACATGTTGCAGGAAGCACCAGACCTTCAGGCTTTCAAACTACTAAATGAGTGTTTTGCACACTGCAGTATATACATGTAGTTCATTCGCTGCATTTTGA
>NC_090870.1:46197813-46205313 GCF_036669935.1 Montipora foliosa
TTGAAACTTAGGGACACTGTTAGAAAATTGAAAGAGGTAACATCGTAGTGATAAATGTGCCTGTTTACGTTAGAAGCATCTTTCTGTAATTTCCAGCACTCGTCCGTCATACTCTCTTGACGTTTTGGCTGCTTTTTGTTTTGTGACATCATACACCTGTACGCCACAAGGCCGGTCGCATCAAGCGCGATACACAGATACAGCAAATGGTTATCTTCCTTCAATAGAAATCTCTAAGGAAAAAAAAACGAAAAAACAAAAAAGAGATGATAGAGGCATTTTTGTACTTCCGCTGATAAGGACTTCAAAGACTAGGTTGAAATGTTCAGTAAATCTAGCGAGAGGTAACACACCGCACAAGTTCCTACATTTTTACGTTCCGTGAACCTAAACTAACCGTAATTTTCTTTATCGCCTACTGTCCTACCTTGTTTCGAATCACCGGGTTTCCTGAAAACGCAGGAACAGCCTCGCTGTCTCTAAGCCCTATTTATTTGGTCAAATTCTTTTTTTTTTTTTTCATTCTTCAGGATAAACGTATGTCAGCCGCTGACACTACACTCCTTACCAGACAACGAGAAATGTTGCTACAAAAGTTAGACGAGTTCGAAAGAACAAATAAAGCCTTGCGGCGACTTCTCAGGGAACAACAAGCTACAGAGGTAGTACAAACTGCTTGCTAGCCAGTAATAAGTTAAGCGATGGTCAATTGCTTTTGAAAAGAAATTTTGCAGTTGCTTTGATTTTGTATTGCTTCGTTGAATGAATGGCAAATGAATCCCTCGCCACATAGCAGTTAAAGCAAAAGAAGTATTTTATTCAGAAGGATTTTCCTGTGGTTTGTGCCCACTGCATGCATTTGCCCTGTGTACAACAACCCTTATAAAGAAGATTTGTCCGATTGCCTCGACAGGAAGAACATGACAATTTGCTAAAACAACAGGAAGTTCTGTTAAAGCGGTTAACACAGTCCGATACAACGAATGAGGTGAGAGTAAGACTTCTAGTTCCTAACCTGCAAAACAATGACTGTTCAATACGTTTCTACCCTGTTCGACCGCTCGTGGGTCCGTTATTGGTTCCGAGCACCATTCTGTAAAACTGAAGATTTTGCTTTCGCTTTGAGGCCTTCATACTGCTGGGTTGTCCATCAAGGGTTGTGCCACTAACGACAGGGCCGTAACAAAACCTTTGTAGTGTGTCCCGAGCGCGAATACTTGGCGTCATAGGCTTCAACGGGCTTCCGTGCGAGTCACAGCTGTACTTATCAGCTCCAGGTAATGAAGCCATCATCAGCTTTTAGAAGAAAATTTTGTCGAGAGAACTGAAGTTTCATTTTACTCTCTTTGTCAAAGTCAGAGTGCATGGTTTCGTATTCATAGAATAGAACCGTTTCATTTTTGTCATCATTTTTTCAAGAGGATGACTAATATTCAATCAATCACTTGATTTCTTTAGAGGTTACAGGTGGAAGTGGCTGAAAGAGACAGGCAAATTGAGACGTTATTGTCTCAAGTCGAGGCCGACAAGGTTTGCGTCAAATGATTATGAACTTTATTTAGTTGTCAACTGTATTCGGCGCTGCGGCTCTAATTGGGGATAGAGTGCAGAAATCAAATCGACTCATATGATTGGCCACCGTACAGAGATTCTAAAAACTGACGTTTCGCTCTTTGTCAGAGCCCTTCGCTCTGACGAAGGGCTAACGCTCGAAACATCAGCTTTTAGAATCTCTGTACGGTGGCCAATTTACATCATCAACTCCGTTGATAAAACCAATCTTTTGTATACTACTTCCCCACCGCCGCAGCACCACAGTTTCTTTAGGAACTACCCCCTTCAAAATCATAGGATGGTTTTTGAGGAGAGGGGAAAACCAATGCACCCAGAGAAAAACCTCGCGGAGCAGAGAAGAGAACCAACAAACTCAACCCACATGTGATTCCAAATCTGGAAATCGAAACCGGGCCACATTGGGTTGGAGGCAAGTGCTCTTACCACTGCACCATCCCTGCTCTCCAATTGATGTGCTTACTATTGCGTGGGTCGTCTGCTTAACTGCAAAAAAAAAAAAACATTTTAGTTTGGGTTGCAGTCCAGTCATCTGCGAACAATCAGTGAAAGTGATGATGTATCCTTTCCCCTCTCCCTTCCCTTTGTCTTTGGTTCGTGTCGGCTATGTTTGACGGGTATGTACTAAATACAATATGAGCGACCGTATTGTATCGGATAAACAATGTCGAGCCGAAGGCGAGACATTTTATATCCGATACAATACGGGCGCGAATATTGTATTTAGTACATACCCGTCAAACATAGCCGACACGAACCAACTTTGAAGGTTTACCAACTTAGAATGCAATGGAGAATGCAATGTCGAGCCGAAGGCGAGACATTTTATATCCGATACAATACGGGCGCGAATATTGTATTGTGCTTATGAAATGTCAGCATTTAAGTGTTAATGTACACGAGGTATTTTGGGTGATTCAAGACATTTTTAACCGTGAAAATTGAAAGAAACATTTATGTAAATGAAGAGAAAGCTGTATCAGAAATACAGATATTGATTAATAAAACATTTCTTTTGTTTTCCCATCATGAATTATTAATGAGTTTTATGATGTTAAATACAGCGCCACTGATCAGAGGAAAATCAAAACAGAGGTATAATTTCCCAACTAAGAATGCTATGGAGAATTCCGAAAATCGCACACTGAACAACTTCTAGTGACTGTAGCAACTTGGCGAGAATCACATGGGATTCATTTATTGGACTTGTGGGACACATTGAATCATAACATATTTGTTTAACTTTCAGGATCAGGCGGTTGCCTTTGAAGAGCTCAAGAAAACAATGGAAACAACTCGGGCGCACCTTCAGAACCAACTTCGTTCCAAGGAAATGGAAAGTAACAGACTGTCAGTGCAAATAAGAGTAAGTAAGACCGTGCTGGCTGGTGACAATTTACTAGGGGACAAGATGACGAATTTCGTGACTGACAAAGACTATCTCATTCAACTAGACAATCCGAACAGGTACTATTTTCCGTAGCACTTCAGCATTTTAAAGATACAGTGCCAACAGGTGTTCAGTAGTACAACCCTCGCGCTCAAGCTGGATGCTCTAACCATGCATTTGTTACGTGCTGGAATGACCAAGAGATATCCGCGAACAAGGCATAAGTAAAAAGATCTCCTGAGTACGATATAAGGCACGCAACAAAAGTGTGACAACGGGCAGTTATCCTTTTTCACTATTATTTAATTAGTTTTATACTGTTACAATTATACATTAAAGATTAAGTTAAGCAGTTCGTAAAGCATGCTTAGTCTTTCATGGCCACACAGGTATTGATCTTGATCAACTTCGAACTCCAAGTTTCACTGACTGTACTGTGTAAACATCAATGCTTGACTTCCATGATTCACTGGATTCTTTCCCCTCACTTTCCTTCTCGGCTATTGTCTCTTCTCTCCGTATATAGCAAGGTCAAAGGTCATATCTCCACCATAATTACTGCAGTTAATTATAGCTTCATCACAGTTCAGCATAAGATCAATCATAGCCAGCCACGAGGGTAAGCCCTCGGGCAAAATAGTTTTTTTCTATTACTTACAAGCCTGCCTTTTTATACAAGCATCTAGAATGTTCTGTTGCTATTTATAGTGTACATATTACAAGGTGTCCTATTTGTGGAAACTTCTGAGTGACATTAAAGAAATTTCTGGAATATAACAGATTGTAACATAATTCTAGAAAACTCTGGAATTGCATGACAGATAAACTAAAAGTGATTCTGATCCTCATAACACATTGAACTATTGTAGACTCATTTCTTGGCTTTGACAAGATCTAGAACTGCATCTTGCGGTCACATAGTCATATCAATACATCGATGGCTTCACTCTTGGCAGCCAGCTACTTGACGGAGACTGCTCACATCACTGGGAAATCCTGGAAACCCAGCCATGTGCCCCCACCCCCTTTTTTATTGAGTTGTTTAATTCCTCTGCCGCTCTCTTTGTGGTTCTTCAAAACCATTTCAAAGCGCGTGGAAGCATAGTTTTAAAGCAGAATTGATTTGTTGTAAACAGAATAGAATTGTGATACGATTTCCTTATACATGTAGCATTAATTTCAAGCTGAAATATGAAATGTCTTTATTTTTAAACTTGTTAAGACATGATTGCCAAATCAGTATGTTTGTATTCTTTGAAAGTGTTAATTCGTGTACGAACATCAAATTTGAGAACGATCATACCAGGTAATCATTTCGAACAGTAGTGCATGTGTCATTTTTACTGATGGTGCCTTCTTTTTGTGTTCAGAGCCTTGAAGATCAAGGCGAACAAGGAAGACTAGAACTGGAACATATGCAGGGATTACTAGCAGCACAAAGGGTAAGAAGGGCTTGTTCTCGAGACGTGATGACGTAATCACTTGAAGTTGTCTAAAGGAAAGTGCCAGTTCCCTCCCGTTTACCAAATAGGGAGTCGAAGAAACGACCACGGAAGCTTCGGCTTCAAAATATCAGTTAGCGCAATCATAAGTGTTTTCCATCTCGTACGAACGAACTATTTTATAACTGAATTTGTACGAACAGTCGTAAAATAAAGGTAGGAAACGAAGGGTTCACTGTTGAAAGCTCACGTTGTTGTCAAATCTTAAAATTCAAATAAAAAAAGGGTATTGGCCTCTCGATTACTTGTATTTTGCGGTGGTGAGAATGGCTCAATGACTACCGTAACTCGTACTTAAATTATAAACAAAGATACCCGCTGTGTATTCAGGGAACCAGTGGATAAGTGAGTGAATTTGCGGGTACAGAAAAAACATTTTCAGATCTCGTTTTTCCTTCTTTCTTTCTTTTTTTGCTTATTTTTTGATCAACACGCCGTTGGTTACTTTTTGACCGCAAGAGAATCTTTTCTTACACAGGAAAAGAGTACCAGAGAAAAAGAAGCCCTCAAGAAAGCTGCAAGGTAAAAGCGATTTTGTTATTCGAGGCACAGACTATAAGGACGATTTTATAAAGTTGGTTCTTGGGCGTTCTACCTACATGAACTTGGCTTTGGGGTGGGCGGCTCCAACCCCCATGTTCCTGGGAACCCAACCTCACATTCATACATAGATACTTAATTGACCACTCCCCCACAGCGGCTTTTCAGGGCCAATGAACACAATCAGGACAGAACATAACATTCAACTGTTAAGAACCCCAACTGGCCGGAGGCAAGCTAGTTGGCTATTTGCAAGTGCAGCTGAGACGTTGAGTCAGGGACTACCAGGAACAAGTTTAACCAGTGGCCAGAACGTGTCTTGAACCCGGTATCCCCGGGTCCCCGGAACCCCGCATCAAGGCAAGCGCCCTAACCACTGGGCCACTCTGCCTTCTGCCTGCCTCCTCAGTGCCTTCATGTGCAGCTTAGGCATTAATAAAGTTTAGGTCAGACTCGCGTGTTTGCTCATTACTGGCTGTAACGAGTTCCCAATCACTTTCTTCTTTTTATGCGTCTTCCCCTCTCCCAAAGACCACAGAAGCCACATTGAATGCACCAGACTCCCATCTTCCATTTAAGCGAGACACTTTTTGGATATTCAAATAACAAAACGACTGCCGTGTTTGAGTTGTTATTTTCTGTCGGCGTTGATTATTGATCATCATGTGCTCGCTGTTCTTTTTGCGTTTTATTAGTTTTGCAATATTATTGATTGGTAAGCCTTCACTCTGCGGAGACGCGTGAGTCCTCGATCGTTTTTCCTTTTTAATCTTAAAGAATGCAAAAGGATCGTGTCGGCGAAAGAGAAAAAGATTTGGAAATTTTACAAGAAAAGCTAGCAGAACGGGTAAGTTGTAACAAATTTGAACGCTTTTTCCCATGTAGGCCTGTCTTGGTCACCTCGAGACAGTCGAGAACGACGAGATGCAGCGACAATTAACGAGAGGATGTAAAATTTCACATTAGTGTAATCATTTCGGGATTTTTCTCAGTAAGTTGTTCAGGACATAAAATGTAAATGACCTATGCACCTATTTCACTGGTGTAACAGGCGTGGAAGTTTTGGAAGTTTAGACGGAAAACTGAAGCTTTATCGTCAGGTCCTTACGTACCCCACATAACCTCAAATCTGGTCATTTTATGTTGTTGCCTGGACGAGAAATGTATCGAAATGTAAAACGCATGTGATTCTATTTGTTCATCAAACAAACTGTTTTCAGTTTTGGCGTTCTGTAAGACGCCGGTCTTAAGGTCTCGATTAACGAGCGACCGACAATGAAAATCGCCTGCCACGCGTAAAACACGCTTTTCTCAAAACGATTATGGTGTCCAACTCCTTTAGGACATGGCACTGAACGAAACAAAGAGATCAGAGGCAAGCTTAAAAGAAGAAAGAGGTGACGCCGAGCTTGAAATCAGAACTTTAAAAAGGTGGGTTGTCATTGACTTTCTTTGCTCGTTACCTTTTTCCCTTTCGAAGAATTATTTTTAATCACTGTACTTTTATTAACACTTTTAGTCGTGTTAAAGAACTTCACGAAATGATGGAAAGTTCAGAAAAAGATGCCCAGGTGGAGTAACATTCTGATTTTAGCGGCGAACAACTCCTCTGCATAGTCAGTGGTATGTTGTAGGCTTGTTACTGTCTCGTGACTTCACTCAAAAAAGAGTTTTTTGTTATTTTAGAGTAACAGCGAAGCCCTAACAGCAAAGCTGAGCGGCAGAACCCAAGAGGTCAACGCATTAAGACTGGAAAATGAACAACTCAAGGTGAAAACAAAATAAGGCTCAGTTTAGAATTCCTTCGGAAGGATTGGATTTTATTTCCAATAATTCGAAAGCCAAATGTTGGACTCCCAAAACTGATCATACGGAAATTATGCTTCCTCTTATGGTAACTTTTTCCTTTGTTTCGGTGAATAAAACACGGCCGCTGGTCAGTCGTGGGGAAGCCAAGAATACTGAATTTACTGTTTTTGTCGAGATGCAATCATGAGGATATTTCTTTTTCTCAACTCCGATCTGGCTTAATATTTTGCTGATATATCTCATTACCTTCCCAATTCCATGTCCACAATTGTTTAACTCCTCTCTCTCTCTCCTTTCTACTACTATCAGTCCTATTCTGGGTTCTTTGGGAAACGCTCATTTCTTGTGAGAATCGATCTCTACAATCCTTAGGCTGTAGACCAACCTTGTCTGGCTATGAACTTCCAAAACTCAACGGGGCCAATCGTAACGTAAGCGAAACATGTCTGCTAGCAAAGCTCGATGTAATTTAACCAATGTTGTTCCAGTGATGGGGCGGAGACTTTTAGCAAATCACGACGCACAGTAATGGCAAATCAAGGGTATCGCGAAACTTTTTTTTATTAACTTTATTAAAACAAACGCTGTATTGCACTAATTCCAGGCTGATATCGCTGCGTTAGAGGAGCGACTTCATGAAGAGGAACAGAGAGCCGCAAGTAAGGTATGTACGAAAAAATTAGCATG
>NC_090870.1:46207813-46215313 GCF_036669935.1 Montipora foliosa
GACCTTGTACAGTACCCCCTATTAGTTTTCAATTGAATAGATGTGCTTTCTTAGTTTGATTATTATTATTTTTAAATTTTTAATACCATGCGACATTTCCAATATTTACGGTAGTGTCCGTACAGTTTACTTACATTAAGATATTTATAATATGTTACATACAATGCAAACTACTCACAACACGTTTACAATATTTAGGAAAAGACATCACACACGAAAATATGTCGGTCCAAAGGGGCTGCGTGAGCGTTCATCTTCGCAAGAGATTAAAAAAATATCTATATACAAAGCAATTACTTAAATGAATGTCTTGATAGGAAGGGTGTTATTTAGTCTAAACTAATTCTTTTGGAATTCAGAGTGTTACAATCATTTGCAATTTGTTTGACTTAGCCTGGTGAGCTTTCTTCTACATCATGACAAACAACATCAAAGCACTTAGTGATCGGTACCGTCCACGTGAATGATCACACGTCAAAACTTTGTGCAAATAAAGAAAGTCAGCTTTTAGAACATTGTCATGGAGAGAAAAAGAGTGTTCACATGGTCTTCATTCAAATTTCATCCTTGCAGTAAAATGTTTATACACCTCACCACTGCAGTCCAGAAGGGCCTCATACTGGAAAGGCGCAGTAAGATTACGATAGGTTGTTGTGTAAGCTGTTTTAGCGGCATTCAGACTGCGAAAGCAGCGGGTAGTCTTCTGTTTATAATTTTCTACGGTTGAATTGAAAAACGTGGATACGGAAAGTACTTTTCTATGTGTTTCTTTCACACAGACTTTAATACTTTCTGCTAACATTTGTTTTCTGCATCGATCTACAGCATAGAAGTGACAGAGATGAAATTAAAAAACTGACAGTTTGTGCCAAAGAATATGAAGCCATGCTTCACGAATACAAAAATCAGGTAGACAGAAAGAGCGTCTGGAGCATTTAAGGAGCTGAGAATGGTCTTATCATCAACTTAGGCGTAATCATTACATCAGCATCATAATTATTTGATAGAGCATTTGAAGGAAGTGCATATGCTCAACCTCGTTCCCAGGGTCTTTCATCTCCCCACCCCAGAGGGAGCGAGGGTCTTTCTTCCCTGGCTTCCTCTGGGGTGGGGAGGTGAAAGACCATGCGAAAGAAGTTGGCGTATTCTTTGAGTCCAGCGAAGAGGAATTTTAGTAGAGTGGCTTTAATTTCATTATTCCAGACCGTAAATTCAATGCTTTGCCATACTAGGCTTTCCTTTGTTGTTCTCCGCCATAATCCTTTGCTCTTAACTTCTTTAAAGCCGAAATTTTTATCAAGAATCTTGGATCGTGCCCACTGTTTTGATTTCACTCTTAGTCGCAGTAAATTGTTTTGTTAGATGTTTACGAAGGTAGTTGCAAGCTAAATGAGGTAGTGTAAACGGATAATTTTCGTTTCTTGGACAGATAATTAGTTATGAGGCGGATATACGCACCTTGAAAGCTAACCTCAACCAGAGTGAACATTTGTTGACAGATCATAGAGCCAGGGTAGGTAGAAAAAGCCACCTCGCGCTTTGTGGCTTAGTTGGTTATCTCCGGACTACTGCGTATGTTCGAACTTCTGCCAGACTATTACACAGGGTCTTATAACTGAGGAAAAGTTCTTCCCTTGTAACTACTTTTGCAAATGGTAGAATTTTCAACTTTTCGTGGACGTCCCCTCTTACTCTTTAGCATTCATAGCCTCTCTGGGACGTTCACGAACCCACAGACTATGCGCAAAGAGTAGGGCAGAACGTTGTCGGTGTAATGGACTGTTTTGCTGGTACAAGCAAAAAAGTGGCAGAGGATCCCTTGGATTCTCATAAAGGCTAATGGTGTGTACGAGGCCATCGAAACAAAACATTCGTCTTTGCTCACGCTCACTCTGCTTTTGTAACTTTCTACATATTCTCGCTATTTACAAACTCTGCATTCCAATAAATCAAAATTGTTTACGCGTATCGTTCCGTCGAAGGAACTTGTCTGACCCGACAATTCGCGAAGTTCATAATTTCCTTGTCATTGCACTTTTTCTTTAGCTTAACAGAACATTTTTTCCTTGACATCGTCATTCAAACAAGCCTTGATTTGTAACTCATCCATCTTGGAAGAATATTCATGTAAAGAAAAGCTTACAGACCTCTGATCTTGTTATTTTTGTTCAGTGTACCTACAACCAAGATCAGATCGCTGAGCTAAATTCTGCTATTAAAGACTACGAAGTTTTGTTTCGTGATTATAAAGAGCAGGTAGGGTAGACTAGGAGAAACATAGCTTAGTTGCTTGGAAGTGAGAAATTTCTGTGAACAGGTAGCTGGCACGAAATACGGGATGGAAAGCGTAGCTAACAAACGTAGAAAAGGGTGGCGGGTGCAGAATTTTTATCTTTGGTAGCATAGAAACGGCCCTCATTGTTCCAAGACTATCAAGGAGATACCCTTTTTGAACTCTCGCTCCATTGAAGACGTAATTACTTTTTGTCTATTTATATTTTGCTTTGATATCTACATCGAGCTCGCTGAAACAAAGTTTGAAGGGGACACTTATGTCCAGATTTGACCGAAAGTAGATGCACACCCAATTTTGACCATCCAACACGAAGTGTCCCTTCAAGTCTAAGCATTTGCTACCTATTTTCAACAATAAGGTAAAGGTAAAGTTTAGCGTTAGTTTTATCTTTGGGTAACTGCAGCAGTTAATATTTACATAAAGAGCAGCATTTTGGAGACACTTTGTGACGTAACTTGTCTGTATTCCGAGACACGAGTGATGTTAAAGTTGGCAAGAAAAGCAAGGGGACACTTCGTGACGCTTATTGAAATCCGCGCATTTAATTAGGGTCAAACCTGGACATATCTGTAAGCGGAACCCTTCAACAGCCTTCAGTTCCTTGTTTAAGATTTCCTTCGGTTCCCCCACCATTTATTTTTCTATTCCACGAGTCCTCAAGTGATAACCTTTGTTTCATTAAGATGTTAATCTTCGTTGAGATGTCGTATCACAAAATTTTTGTGAGATATTTTTAGGGCTAGATTTCTAACCCCAACTCAACGTCACCACCACTTTGGTGATGGCTTTGTCGTCATTTCTTAACCGCGTGAATTCCGCAATAGGTGTAGTTTACAGTTTACCTCGTACTTTTTTTCATGAACAGATCGACAGGTACCGCAGGGAAGCCGAAGAAACCAAAAACAGATTGTACGAATACGAAGCCGACAGCCAGCGACAGCAACAGGAACATGCTTTAGAAAACGAGAAGGTGCACCTTTTTTCATTCAACAAAGATTTAGGATCTTGCCTAGAACCCAAGCTTTTTTCCTTCCACAAGGTGGGAAAAAAGAGGAAACCCTTGTTGGAATTTGTCCAAGCGCAACCTTGATGCTTGAATAAAAATGGTTGAATAAAAATGGCTGGGCTTGCCTGCACATGCTCGTGTTTCAACTTCTCCCTGACCCCGCGACTGTGTTTCAAGCCTACCGCCCTTTGTAAGTAGAAGGTCGGTTGCTTTCTGCCACTGAGTTGGATTTTTTTTTACGCTGTTAGATCTGCGTGAATTTTTTCTCTCTCAAAGGTGAAAGGGACCACGGAAAAATATGGGATTAGAACTTTTCCTTTTAATTTCGGAAACCTCCAACTTTGTTTCCCTTTTTTGTCCTTTTTTTAGGTGAAAATGAAAATGCAGCAAAGACTTCAAGAACTCGAGCCCCTTACAGATTTACTCAAAGTAAGTCGACCTACAACTGGGACTTTACCTCAGGCCTTTGACTCTCATCTTACAAAGCCTTTTCTTGATATTATATTGCTGCATAAATAAGACCTGTGTCTTTTTATATCTTGCAGTCAACAGATGCTCGATTCCAGGAATCGCAGGATAGGTTGTTAGCTTACGAGAGACGCTGTGGTGATCACTCAAAGCTCATATCAGAATTGACTCAAAAGGTGACGTCGCTTTCGCATCAGCACTGTTCAGTGGTAGACTAACATACACCAGGTGGTATAATGGAATTATGGCCAAGCAAAAGCGCATTAAGGTTTCACGTCTGAAAATCAAAAAGGTGTTTGCAAAATGATTATTCGGTAGTCTTATTGGATAAGCCGAATGGTAAAACGTAGGCCTCGACTTGAAAAATGTCTGTTCACGTTAAAGAATCCACCCGCTGTTCGTTGAGATCATGGTTCCATGCGGTCCCGGTGGCGTGGTAGTCCTAGCCTATTACATGATGCCGTATTCTATGTTTGGATCTACTGTACCCATGCTCGTCGCCTTTCATCTTCAATTGGTGGTTTGCAACCAACCTCGAGAGAGATTGGTAACAATGGTGAAAAATGTACAAATGCTAGATAATAAACGAATGAAAGATCTATTGTTGGTTTCGGCCAACCAGACGGCAATTACGTAACATACAAATCACATATAGGAAAAGGAAAGTAAAGGAACTTTATTTAAGTGTCTAGTCGTTCTAGCGCTGGAGCGCTAATTGGGGACACTGTAAACTGAAATTAACAATGAGAGTAAATCAAGTCAAATGTTGGTTTTTGAGGAGAGGGGAAACCGGAGTACCCGGAGAAAACCTCTCGGTGCAGAGTAGAGAACCAACAAACTCAACCCACATATGATGCCGAGTCCGGGAATCGAACCCGTGCCACATTGGTGGAAGGCGAGTGCTCTCACCACTGCGCCATCCCTGCAGCCCATATGAAGACTAAATAAATGAAGACTAAACATATGAAGAGTAAATGGGAGCTAACACAAGGACGACGGCCACAAGATCGTCACTCTAAAGTACAGCTTGCCATTAAATGTGGCACTAAGCATTTATTCCAAAACGTTACGCTTTTAATGATGTGCAGGAAACATCTAGGTTTCATACTGTTACACTGTTTATTAAGGCACATGGAGAGCGTGTAGATCTGCTCACTGGGTCTTTTTTTGCAAAGATTTGTTGACGTAACCGTGAATACACATACTCTAAGCACGTCTACGTTTAAGGAGTGTAAGGCCAGCATTTAACATGAAGTACATTTTGTACTCTGGTTAGTGCTTTATCCTCTGGATAAAGTTATACGGCCCTCGAACATCCGGAGCCTGAAATTTCGGTAATTTCAAGAAGTTATATTGGAAATAAGGCCGCGAAATTAACCGAAGTGTTTAAAAGCGAGCAAAGGTTTGCTCATGAATCTTATTGTTTCCGGTCTCGTTCATGTCGTCGTTGCCAAAGGTGTGTCCCTCCTTATGAGACGTAGGCACATCCACCGAGGTTCAGTAAGGGCAGCTTTATTATTCATTTTTAAAGTCCGAGTTGTTTCTGGACAGTGAATCCCTGCTTGTCCTCTTATTTTCAAGGATACAACCTTCCGTTGTTCTCCTTACTAAAAGCTGCCTCCTGTCTATGATTTTAATTCGTATTTTGTTTGGTCATTTTAGGTGGAAATGCAAACCGACCAGTTAGAACATTTTCGGGAAAAGTTAAGATTGGCGCAAGAAGAGACTAGGAGCATGCAAGCAAAGAATGAAGTTTTGGACAGGTTTGTTGACTGGTTTAAAATCAGTGAAGGCAGTAGCAGAGTAATACTGCGATGAAAAATGTCGAAGTGGTTGAGAAGTATCACCATGGTTTGAAGAAAGTGTATTAACATCGTCATGGCATATTCCAAAAGAAGCCTCTGGTGTTCTGTGAAGAAGATCGTCTTTAACTCTCAAACCCTGCACTTCTAGCGCGACTTTTTGGAAACCGTTGACAGGTCTGGAGAAGACATGCAGTTATGAGGTCATACAAGTGCACCAATGAAACGACAGTTTTTCGCCGCAAGGCAACATGTGTTTTATGAGTTTGAGATTGACTTTGGCAAAACAATGTACTTTGAGGTTAGGTGGAAATTGATTCGCAATTCCTTACCAGGTCTTTTTTCTGTGGTAAACAGTAATTTTTAAAAAAAATTCTGCACAATCTTTCAACCAGTTTGTCTTTTTTTTTTTCCAGGAAACTGTCTGATTCTGATCAGCAGAACAGGGAACTTATCGGTGTGATCAGCAAAAAAGAGGAGTCTTTGTATCAATCGCAGGTGCGAGGCACAATTGTACCACCATCCTTTTGTTTTAAAAACTGTTCAGCTTCGTGATGACTGGAATTCTTTCGGCTTTAAAAATACAATTTTGCTGGAAATTACTCGGCTTCTTCCTCTTTTCCTTTGGCCACTTGTCAAGGCAGAAAATTTCCAGAGCTGAGAGCACTCGCTTTCTACTCGTGGCACAGGTTCAATTCGCGCACTCCACCCAATACGTGATGCGGCCCTGTCTGGCCTAGAGAAAGCGGGCTTTCAAATTAGGATCATATAAAACTCTAGAAACGGAACGAGTTTGAGTTAACTTATTTTGCCCTTGTTGTTTCAATAGCAACGACACGAGGATCTCCGAGCGGAGAATATCCGATTGAACCAGCAGCTAGAGTCATCAGTGCTTGATGCCAGACGACAAGTTGACAGTCAGAAGGAAAAGGCTTTAGTAAAGGTAAGACCAAAATAGTAAAGATAATTGTGGTCGAGTCGTTGTTCATACAGTTTTACCGCGGTCCATTCAGCTCTTGAGGGGCGGTTGTCTTCTCCCAAGCTGGCCTTGCTATATCCATTTCAACAAACTTTGCCCATCCTTGTAACCATTGGACAGTGCAGTTGCGGGTGTCTGCGCTACCTTTGATTCAAGAAATAGTAGTGCTGTAAACGAGGGAAGATCCTCAGTTCATATTTGTTTCAGTTTGGTATACCGGTGCGGGCTTCGTGATTGGAATGAGTCAACGTTTCTTAAGATTAACTGAGGGAGTGTTAGTTTGAGGAGATAAAGAGCCTTAAGTAGCCTCGAAAGGGTTTTCAGCTGAGCGCGCGCGTGTAAGCAACACACGCAATTCTAAAAGATGCTCGCGTCAGGTCATGATTTAAAATGGGTCACCAGAAATAAACAAATACCGCTAATATCGTTCACCTTTCTTCTCATTCCTGTATGTATGGAATATAAATAGACATCTCCTATTCACGAAAACTACGAAAATTGTACACAAACGGTTTAATGGTCACTTAAATCCGTTTGTGTTGGCCTGTAGCTCCACACGCGCGTGCACTCGAACGAACGGGTGACGCATGCGTAAATGCTGATATCGTACCCCCTCATTTTTCCTGATTTTGCAACTTTACTCGTTTATATCTCTGCTTCCGGAGGGTGACTTTTTTTTCATTTTTTGCATGTCAGCTTAGATTAATTTAAAACGTTTGTCTTTCAAATTCCAAAAAAATCTGTAGGTGAAAAAAAAATTAGAGACGCACTTAAAAACAACTGATTTTTCTGAAGAAATGACCTACAGATTTTGCCGAATTTTAAATATTCTAGGGATTATTTCTAACATTATCTGGTAACCCTGAAAGGGAAGATTTCACTGTCCCGTTTTTTCAACAACGACAATATATCTTGATTTCAAGGCTCAAAGAAATGCCTTATCGTTGCC
>NC_090870.1:46217813-46225313 GCF_036669935.1 Montipora foliosa
GAGAGATGACGTTGTTTCATCCGCGTTCGCTAAGCCAATGAAAATGTGCTGTCATTTGTTTTTGTTCGATAAGCCAATTGAATGTTTTGCATATCTGTTTACGCTCTGTTTTTGATTATATTTTTCAAGATCATGAGAAAGTCGCTTAACTTTTTAGTTGTCGGCAACTGCCTTTCTCCCCTCTGTGAGCAAGTTATCGATAACTTGCTCACAACGACGCAACGACGCAAACGACTTTTGAAGTCAGCGGTTTTCCTTTTCTTGTCGCTACTTCCCCAGGCTCCCGCAAAACGTACCGTTTATCGACAACTAAACGTTTCGTCTTCGGAGACGTATTTCCCAACATTAACAGTTGTCGATTTAATTAAGTTGTCGACTGTAAACAGTTGTCGATAACAACTTGCCTCGTCTGTGGAGGGCCTAAATTACTGATTGATTGATTTATAGGTCGATCAATTAACTGAGGTAACGTAAGGTAATACAGTGCGCAGAGAAAGCAGGTGTATGCCTTTGCCCTCCTTTTAGTTAAACGCCCGTTTATCAACAAAGCAACATTTCTAAATTCCAATTCGATCCGATGCAGGACGCCCCTGAAAACCACTTTCGCGTGAGTGGAGCTTCCTAGGTAAATATCATTAATTATTACTATTTAATTCCATTTCAGGCCGAGCGACGCTATAATTCCAAGCTGTATGATATGCGCGACAGACTAGACCAAGCGAACAGCACGACACGGAGCATGCAGAACTATGTTTCCTTTTTGAAATCTTCTTACGCAAACGTATTCGATGAACTCGAATCTCCAAGATGACCGACAGATTAGCTAGGAACTGTCCACAGTCTGAGACGTGGGTTTTATTGTTAGGAAATCAAAATTTATTTAACTTTTTTTTTAACCCATACGCCGTGGCGGGTTTTTAAGTTACTTCGTCCCTTTTTTACGTATTGGATTTTAGTCTTTTCCTGCTCTTTAGCTCCTTATTTCTCCGTTATTTTCCACTCTGATTTTCTCACTTGTAGGTAATCGTTTTAGTTATTTTTTACACTTCAACATATAACTTTTATCTACTCTGTTTGACTGCAATTGAGTCAGTACTTGTCTAATGTAAAGTTTGCAAGTTTTTTATAAAATGAACGGAATTCAGTTTCATTTCTACTCCAACTGGTTTGTGAGGCCGGAAACGACTCGGATTGAACACGATGTAGATAGCTACGTTTCTCCGCCCATAGACAAGTGTATTTTTTAAGTGAATAAATTAAGGATGAATGATTTTGAACTGCTGTTGTGTCCTTAAAGGAATAACGGTAATTATAAAATAATGGGCCATTTCGGAGTTGCTGTTTGTCTCGGTTTCGAAGTGAGTCTTGGTGCTCAACTATTGTAAGGGAATTCCATTTGAATGGTTGTGCACCAGAACTCGCTTTGAAACTGACGCATGCAGCAACTCGGAAATGGGCTATTAGGATAGTACGCGCACTCTCATTGGTCAATAGTTATGTTTAGATGAGAGTATGGAAACACGGCTGTGACATCACACTAATTTTGATTGGTTATATGTTGTCAGACGCGCGTTTTGATTAGCTGGTAGGAAATATGAGCGTGTATCAAGAAAATCTGTTTCAATCAAGAATTTTCCTTCATTTGTCGAATTATCGTTATAAAAGCAATAGAGGACTGGGTCTCGGCTTTGCATAACTGTCTCGAATTCTCCCAACTTCCTGTCGTGTTTACATGAGGCTATGAAAACACGGAAAACGTCCTTTATTGCTTAAATATAGCATACACTTCCGCGACACTTCCGTTCGCTTTCAAACAATGTAATTTCCCTACCCTTAAATGACTTAAACCCCTCTTACACACGCACATAAATTGGCACGGTACCAATATTTGGAGCACCCCTATAATTTCTGGTGTGGATGCCTAATATGCCTTCTGTTTGTTCTGTTTACACAAGGAATTTACCGTGCCGTGCCAGATTTTTGTGCTTGTGTAAAGCGGGCTTTGGTGCATGAAGGAAATCCTTGGTGACAGATTCGGAACTGAGAAGATAAACATTGAATAAGGACGTTTTCCTGTTTTGCCAGGGGTAACTCACAATTTCAAAACGGTTAAAATTTCGATGGTTGTGATGAGTACCTTCGTTAAAGTCACGGTGCTTTTAAAATTTACGACTTCGGAAACCACTGGACTTTCCCCACAGGATGAGTAATACAGTGACAAAGCTGTAATAGCAAGAAACGAAGTTTCAATTTTTTTTCTACGTCTAGAGGTTTTCCTCTGTAATTATAAAGTTTCAGTAAGAACGGATCTCGACACTTCATTTGTAACGTATACTTTCATAGCTGGCGTGAGCGTTTCCGTTCCAAGCCACGCAGACACGTCGGGATAAAAACAAACGTATAAAAAATACACTGAAAAGATTTTGAATAATAATGTGCCTTTTATTTAAGTATCAACTCAGAACTGTATTTAGCACTGGGGCACTAATTGGAGACACCGCTGTACAGAAATCAAATGAACTCAATCAACTATCAAACCAGAGGTTAGTTTTTGAGGAGAGAGTAAAACTGGAGTACCCGGAGAATACCCTCTCGGAGCAGAGTAGAGAACCAACATACTCAACTCATGTGTGACACAAAGTCTGGGAGTCGAACCCGGGCCACATTGGTGGGAGGCGAGTGATTTTTACCACTGCGCCATCCCCGGCGGCTCCCACGAGCATATTTGTGCATCTAACACAAAACCATTTGCTTTTTGTTATCCCGAATCGTGCGTGTGCTCTTGTATACTCCGAACAGGCTTTTTACCATGCGAGAGACCTCCTTAATATGGATCCCAAATTAACCAAATAGGGATACTTTCCAGTCCCAATCAAATGCGAGTACTTACAATGGCGCTGAGTATTGCCCAATCAGCATCAGTGACCGTTTTACGGCGGTCAAATTAAAGTACTGCTTGACTTGATAATGGCAGCCGTATGCTTCTTCTGACTGCCAAATTAGACTTGGCTAACGGACAAGTCCAACGTTGGCAGTCCTCAAAATTCTAATTTTTTCCCAGTTATTTTTTAATTGAACAGCATAGAAATGTAAATATTTCGAATACAAAGACAAGTGAATCACTATCTATCATATTTTAACTAGACCCTCCGTGAGGGTACACTGGGTAGCCTGTGGTACACGCACCGTTCCAGACATTTTTTTCAAGTTGGGAGGTCATTAAGACCATGTAAGGGGTCACCCAGAAGTCATACCAGCAGAGGCCCTTTGGCTCACAGGTTCTCACACGTTCGTACGACGAAACAGATCTGTCCTTGCGTAATATGTAGCTCTAACAGTGCACGATATTGTTTTGGTATTGTCTATCATTGTAGTTAAGTGCCATGGTAGAAGCCTTGGGTAAATAGCCTGGGAAGACATGTGGTTACTAGCAAAGTACTGAACCCAGAAAGATTCAAGAAAATAAATGGGAAGTGAGAAACATTGGCTTCTGGGCTGACATGTTGATAAACTTCTTTTCACCACAAGTTTACGCGTGCCCTCTGAGCATCTGACATATACCCCTTCGTAAAACAGGAGCATTGGGCCGAAAATACTATTAACGTTAACAAATGCAAATTCAGCAAGGTACAGATTTTGTTAGCTTGCTTTATACAAAAACAAATATTGATGAAAAAGTAAATAAATATTGATACACAGTTTTTAGAAAGAGCAGAAGGAAGTTTCCAGGACGGTCGCTCGAGAATAACATATTTACAACATGAAAACAACATTAATTTTGAACCGTGAATATAGAATATAAACAGTTACGATCAGCGACAAACATTTTGGGAGATATTTGCTACGTTCAATTTTGTTATTGTACGTTTTGGCTGCACAAATAAATCGCAAATCGAAAGTGACATCGCCGGAATTCAGCGGGCGCCGTGATTAAGTTACCGCAGCATGTTTACTTGCCAAACAGTGAAGCATCTGTGTCAAGTGATGGCAAGATACTGGGTTTTAGTAAGTTTCTTTTTCTGTCAAGTGTTATAAAGTTTGACAATAAATGAGCGAATTCAAAACAAAGATCACAATCGTCCACCATTGTTTCTGCAAAGTCAAAAATTTACTCTCCAAGACGAGGTTATTTATCACCAGGTAATTCCATCATTTTGGAAATAGCAGCTTTTTATTCACCGGCGTCACAATTTTTTGCTGATTTTGGGGCTCATTCTGTTGAAACTCAAGCACGCTTCCAACAGACCTGTTTATTTTCATGAAACCTTTCCTGCTTACAGAGCAATATTAAAAATATCCTCCCGTATCACGTTTCAACCTTAAGCTCGAAAATTCAATACACAACATGATATTATAATTCACAAAGGCAGAAAATATCACAGAATCCTTTTCCAGCGAAACATTTTATTGAAACAAACAACATAAGATGCACTAAAACGCCATTCGCGTTGCAAGGACTTTCGACGCCATTGCTGGTTAACGAGAATAACAAACTCACGAGGCAGAATGTATATTTATATTTAATTAAATTAGCACAACAGAAAAACGCTAACATCATTTTGACACGAAAATGCTTTACTATTGCCATAAAAACTATCCAGTTAAGCTCGCATATATAAAACATGATGAATTCATAAAGGCCACCTTTTCCAGCGAACAATTTTTTGAAACAAACAACATATTTGCTCTTAGAGGCGAAAACCTCTTCCTATTTCATTGCGTGCATGAAGACAAGAAACTGAATCGTGTCAAATTACCATGTACTTCAGGTTCAAACCCTTTCCTGAAGAACATTTTCCTTGAATAACAAGAAAATGCTTTACTATTGCCATAAAAACTATCCAGCACACATATCATAAAACATGATGAATTCATAACGGGCCACCTTTTCCAGCGAACAATTTTTTGAAACAAACACTATATTTGCTATTAGAGGCAAAAACCCCTTTCTATTTCATTACGTGCGTGAAGAGAAAAAACTCAATCGTGTCAAATATGCGCAATATTACAACAAACTAACATTTCAGGATCAAACCGTTTCCATCAAGAACCTTTTCCTTGTATAATGAAGCACAAAATAGACGACAAGCTTTCTTTCAAATAATTTTTGGCTGTCACATTTCCAATTTTTTTTACCTGAAGACTGTGCAGAGTTGATCACAGATCCACTTAAGGTGTTGGATTCGTTCTCTGTCTTTGTTGAACCCATAAGTTACCAGAGAATTTTCAATTTGGTTTCAGTGTTCTACAGAACAGCACACTTGGTAAAATTTATTTTAGAAATGCAGCTCACTTTGATTTCTGCTCAACGGGCGACAGATTGTTGTCGAAGTCCATTACTCGTCGCTTTTGAGATTCCAGGTGTTGGTTTTCACCGCCTGCCTAGTTTATCCAACTGACTTTCCATTATTGAGCTCCATAAGGGTATATTTTGTTTAAGGATCCACAAAAACGCCATTCGCGTTACATGACTTTCGACGCCATTGCAGGCTACAATAGGTTAATGATTCTACTGTGTCCACTAGAGAAATCTACGCAGTTCCACTACCCTCTCGATCCTAAGAAAATACGCGCAGAAGGCTCTATGCACAAAGATACCACTTACCAGGGGAGTGACAGGCAAGACTTTTACCGACACGGAAGAAAAAAAGAAAAATAACACGGAACAAATGCCATCCACTTTTAGACTGGGATTGCCATACGGCAACCCAGTAAAAATAACACCGAACAAATGCCGGACACTTTTAGACTGGGATTGCCATACGGCAACTCAGTAATTAGCTGAGGCGACATACAAGTTTTCGTGTGACAAAAGATGACTTGATGGATGAAAAGCTAGTTCGTTCGATTGGAAAATTTGGATTTGGATCTTAACATCCGGATTATTGGATTTGCAATCGAGCTCAACGGATTCCGCCGCGGATTTCTTTCCATGGGGGAAGAATCTCAGCAAAATCCCACGGCTTCCGATTTGCTTTTAATACGAAAGTTTCGCTCAAATTGTTCAAAAGCTAGATCTCGGTCTTGGTAAGTCACTACCTGACCAAGAGCACATGACTAGTAGCGAACATCTCCAATATTAAGCCTATGTCACGACATTTTAATCTATTTTTAGACTACCTTATCCGGAAAGAAACAAAAAACAAAGGCAATTCCGGTTCGATGACGATATGACAGCAAGACTTAGATTTTTGTCATTGGTCATCGGACTCCGATTACGGGAGGATCATTCGCGAGGAAATTCAATCTAAAATTAAATCGGTCTGTGAAAACGCCGTGACAGGAATGTAGCGCTGCTGTTCGCTCATAGTCATGATGGGTTCCTACCCGATAGATACAATTCTTTATTTGCTCGCGTACCAGTGAGTGCGCATACTCTAAGCATTTATAATTAAAGGAGCGTACGAAAACCTTGGCTAACGTTTAACGTGCCAAAGGATGGAGTCGCCGTGTTTCTCTGTGTACTTTTGCAGCACTTGCCGATTAATGATTGCTTATTTCTTGGTGTCTATCAGTGCACAGGCGATGATATATAATATATCAAGGAAGGTTGGCGGCCCTCTTGCACCTCCGCAGGCCGGCAAATGAACTTAGAGCAACTTAAGACAGAAAATTTCTGTGCCATCAGTTATTAAATCTATCGACTATTGCTCCTTAGTAGCACATACAGCTAATACTAGGAGAACATTAAAAATTGCAACAGCTGCTCCTATCAGTTCAATTAATAGTAAAGAATATTAAACTAAAAAGAAAAGAACTTCAGACTACCCTACCGTGAGTCTCTTGGGATGTAATGGTATTGGAAAGCATTGTATTTGTGGTCACTTGGGATTAGTCTTTATTTGGAGCTGTTTTGTTTTATGTAAAGGTAAAGGTAAAGCCTGGGAGGTAAAGGTTCTATCAGCGTTGTGTGCAATGCTATCCCAATGTTCTCCCCAGCGTAGAAGGATGCTGTCTCCCAAGCCACCGTATATCATATCCCACAGAAGAAAATTAATGGACGATGGGATTTACCCAAGTGTAAGTTCAGAAAGAAGCATGTAAGAAGGCGAGGTTATCTGAGAAAGCTGAAGACTGGAAGATTTTAAGTGTTTGCGCAGATCTGTTAAAATTGAGCTCCAATTGGCTCATGATAGGTATGTCAAAGAAATCCTTAACACCTCCACATTACATGAGAAGCCTAAACGCTTTTGGTCCTATATTAAGGCCCTGAAAAGATAGAACTGCTGTGTCCCAAGTGAAATTCAATGGACTATCAGTATCTGATAGTAAGTCAAAAGCAGAAATCCTTAGTAGCCAGTATAAAAAAGTGTAAATCTACCACCAAGTAACATACTCATTATGGGGGAGATTGTTATAACTATGGCTGGTGTCCAGAAATTACTATCTGATCTGAATATATATAAGGCAATTGGTCCTGGCCTGATATTCGCAAGAGTTTTAGAGGAAGCTGCAAGCGAACTGGCCCCCGTTCTTGCATTCATATTTAATCAGTCATAT
>NC_090870.1:46232813-46250313 GCF_036669935.1 Montipora foliosa
CTTCAGATCTGACGCCCAAAACGGACAAAAAGTCTTTAGAGGACGTAGTTTTACAGGAAGACAAAGGAAAAACGTTTTCCATAGTCAGAATATCGAAAGTACTTGAAAGCACATCATGTTTGAAACACCTAGCCTCCAGGTAAAATACAGTTAGGAGAGAATGACACGTCGCCACTGCAGTGTTCGCGTGTTGTAACGCTTTGTCGCCGCAGGTATTGTAACAAATTCAGCAACTGACTTATAGTTATTCCACTTAGTACGCGGTCTCTGTAAGCTTTAGTTTTGTGTGTGGCAACTGATGATACACGGCAATGTATTGATTTAGGTTAGAGAGTAGGGTGCTCTGATATCAATCTATTTCACGTCTTTAATTGAAAAGAAAGCAAATAAAGTACATTTCAATATAACTGATAATTGTAAATCGAGGAGAGTAAAAAAGCGAAGTTACAGAAAACGATACATTAATATATTAATGAAAGGATGTCTAGGAACTCAATGAACAAGCGTTTAAACGGTAGCTATTAAATGGTATTTTTAACAAATCGGGATGCATTACTACAGGAAACCAAATATAGGTACAGGTACTCAATTTTTCGATAGGTATCGCTTAGTAACCGTGGGAAGGAAAATTTGGAGGTCTTAAAATGTTGGGGAAAGATCTTCCAGAGGTCAAAAGCAAGAGCTTGAATTAACTGTTTTCCGGCCAACATTCCTTCTTGTGTGCGCTCTTTTAAACATTCCGTTTAATAGGCAGAACGTGTATTAGAATTATGTACTTGGTGGGTAAACGAAGGATGAAGGAATTCTGACTCACTCATCTTTTCAATTGTCTTTTCATCGTGGCAATTCGACCTTTATTTGATCACAGTCAGGTAACCATAAAGATTCGAGACCGCATTTGACAGTAAAGGCTCTGTTACACTGTGCAATTTTTCGTGCTATTTTTCTCTCTCAACGCCCTTTCTACAAACGTTCTCACGTTACGAAAAAATTCGTTTATTTGACCCTCTTCATCGAGGGGGGAGGGTCGTGAGGACGTGATGGCCGTCAGAGAAACGGGTTGTGAAAGAAAGGTTGCGATTTGTAGTTTTCATGGAACATTTGTCGACCGGTTGAATCAAGCCGAGATCGACCGTTGCAAATTACAATAAATGTATGAGTTCAATAACTATATCAACTAAATTAACTTTCCGTCATATGGTTTGAAATCTTTGGGGTCGTGTTGTCTGTCTGGTTTGATGAAACCAAATTTTTCTGTTTACTCACTTATCGGCATATTACCGCAGTTTCTTTAGAAGTGTGGCAATGTTTCTTCTTCCCCTCTCCACAAAAACCAATATTTGATTTGATTTGATTTGACTTAATTTCATTAGTGTCCTCAATTAGTGCTCTAGTGCTAAATTCCATTGACACTTCAATAAAGTTGTTGTTGTCAATTATTATGGAAGTCTTTATTGAAAAACAATTCATTCCTAACCAAGAATCAACCGGCTTAGGCAACTATACTGTATATGTACAAAAACTAATTAAAACAAATAAACGAAGGCTATTCCTGGTCATGTAGACAATGAAGCTAACTAGCGACTATTATTGCCAAATGAACCGTTTCACACACATTTGGTAATTTTGAGAAATTATCCATTTCTGTGCCTTCTCTTTCGTTAAGCTTACGGGTTTCTTATGTGGCATAATATCAGCTAACTCTAGAAAGTCAAATACTACTTGCACGCTGCTAACTTTGAGTCCAGGATACAAAGTCTTCTCTCTCTAATCCGAATCCGCATACTTGTCTCTTTTAAACATTGTCCTTCCCGGTATTGTTCCCGGCACGGGTACAGTTTCTTTCATTCATTAGTACCATTCCTTGTTCATTTTGTCCAGCACACTCACATCAGGTCTGTTGGCACCCTTTCTTGGACATTTTTTTCAGATACCATGGAATATCCCACAATACTCTCGCTTTTATCATTCTCCTAACATGGAACTGGGTAGCTTTGCTCATACAAAGGTAGAGTTTTTTCAGATTCACTAAACCTAATACTTTTCCAGGATTCTATGGTATAGTCGTCGTGGCATTCGATCGTGTCTGTCCTTGTCGGGTGTTTTTACGGTGCCATTTTTGACCAACCACATAGGATGTGGGATACCGTTTTCTTGATCATTGGAGTATACTCGGCAGTTGATTTCATCATAGTTAATAGATGTAGGCTGGTTATGAAATTTCGACAAGTTTTTGTTTCATGTTTTTGTTCGCTTTTTTTGGCCTTGACCCTGCACAAAACCCGACAAAAACACGCTTTTTTTCGGCAGGATAACCAATCAAAAGCTTCGACTAATTTTATTCGAAATTAACTTGCTAACCAAAAACAAAAGATTGTGTTGGGTCACGGTCGGTTCAACATCTGATTGCGACTGTATTGTTCCTGCTTTTGAATTTCCCAGGTTTCTGAGTTGATTTCATCAACGCTTTCTGCAACTTTTCTTTTCTATACGTCTTAGTGGACGTGTCCGCTGACAGGACTATATCTGGGATGTTCCTCCATTCCTTGAATATCTGACATGACGCAGGAGCTATTTCTGGATCCTTCCAATGCTGAGTGACATATTTTCATGACTGCAGTTCTTCTCTTCTGCTTGGTGGCTTTTCGTCGTAGGATTTCTTTGATTTTTTTGGGCTCTTTACCATTACCCGTCACTAAATTGGCAGTTAAGTTGTAGCTCTTCGATACTATCTCTTAGAATCTTTAAATACTCGCCTGATTTCAAACTTCTTTTTTCCTTTCTCTTCTAAGAAGACTTAACTAACTTGATGTGTTCATTACATTTTCAATGGCCCGCCAATGCAATGCGTCTTCGTTTAAATCCTAGATTGTTTCTTAAAATTTTTTAAATATAAATATGAAAACGTTTGTTAAGAAACTATTGTAATTATATTTATCTTGTTATTGCAGCTTTATTAGAATTATTTATATTTTAATTTTTATTAAATTTTCCTGTTTACTCTCCCTATTATTGTTATTAGTATTATTTTTGTTATTATTATTATTATTATTATTATTATTATTATTATTATTATTATAATCTTGTTTTCGCACATTAGATTTCCAATGGAACCTTAGTATTCCAGGAATCTTGGTGACAACAAGTCTCCTCAAACTTCTAGGACCTTCCTAAGAATCCTTGCCGTGTTCAAAAAAACACTTTTCTGAAGCTCGTCTCTCTTGGTCCCTATACCAATATTCTCTAGTCTCCTCTTTAAATCATTTGGAACTGTTCCAAATGTTCCGATTACAATAGGAATTACCATTGTTTTTTCATTTTCCATAACTTCTTCCAATTCTCTTGCTAGATCTTGGTATTTCACTACCTTCTCGACTTCTTTCTCATACAACTATCATCTGGTATTGCAAAATCTATTATTTTGCAACATTTATTTCTCTTTTCAACAACATCATGTCCGGTCTTCTTGCCTCTATTACGTGATCAGTCTGTATCGTAAAATCCCATAATTTATTATTATTATTATTATGATTATTATTATTATTATTATTGTTGTTGTGGTTTTCATGGACAGCAGACCTTCGACCGCAGACGCCAGCCGTTAAAATCTTTGCTATAGTTTTTTAATTTGAGGGCGGTCAGAAAGGATGAATTTTTATTGACTGCAATGGAGGCACAAAGAGGTGTTTTGGCCTGTCTCCAAACTTAAAGCTATTTTACATAAATATTCGTGGTTTAGTTTCCGTTTATTTTTTAAACAGCTCCTCATTTGGTTATTTGCTTCCACATGGATTTTGACTTTTCAAAGTGCAAAGGCCGATGGTAAGTCTTGTCTTGCGACATCGGCTTTATTAAATAATTCTCTTCGTTTTTCGAATAGAATCGTCTTTATATTCTAAATCAGAACAGTACTCTCGATCGAGTTTTGGGGTATATTTTATCATTGTTCGTGAGCGAGAGAAGCCGAGCGAAATACTGCAAATGCGAGAGTTGAACAGACACGCCCTCAGTCTTCAGGCCGAAATTATAGCGCATGCGCATTTCAATTATAAGAAAAACTCCTCAGATCCGAAGGAATAACCGGGGATAAAGTCAAGGGGTTTCTGGGTCGTGCCAGTGGGTTAATGATGTTAAAACGTTTCACTAAATTTCGAAGAAACATAGCACCCAAACAATTTCCGGAAAGAACACTTGCCTCTAAACAACTACAATTTCTCAAGATTTCAGAGAGTGCACATGTCTTGAGCGAGACTGTAAGAATGTGTGTCATTCTTTTCTCTTCTCTTTGTTTCATTTTTCTATTACTAGTTTGCGCTGGTTGATGTGTTCTTTTATTACTTTGAGATCTGCAAAGGGTTAGACTTTCTAGTCTTCTCGGATAAGGACTATAAACCGTAGGCCGCAACCGTCAACCCTTCAATGTTCGTAGCCCTGTGGGACGTAAAGGAACCGACACACTATTCGCAAAGAGTAGGGTATGGAGTTTCCAGTGTTGAGGTCTGTTCTTTGTATGTATCATGGTTTGGGGTATAAATGCTTGGAGACACTGACTACATCAGCTACTCTAAAATGCGAGAATATGTGGTGATATGGGATGCATATGCTCCTAATTATATAACTTGCAGCGATACCGTCCGTATTTCTTTTCATCTATAACCGCAGTGTGTGACAAAGAACTCGGCATGAAAACCAAGGAAATTCCGGATGAAAGAATCATGGCGTCTACCCATTTGAGTGAAAATCACATTCCCGCTTTCGCTCGATTGGACAGCCTCAGGGCCTGGTGCGCAGCTCCCGGGGACAAATCGCCATATTTGCAAATCCTTTTTGACGAAGAAAAGTTGGTAACTGCAGTGAGTACCCAAGGAAGTTCACGTGATCTGATATGGGCTCAAAAATACGAGATCGAGTACACGATCATGAAGGCGCTTGGGTTTCGTATAACCAGGTCAGCAACACAGGATATTACATGACCGCGCGGGGATACGATTTTATCTTCCAGTGTTGATGGCATCTGGAACGAGCAATGAGGGATCAAATCAGCACAAGAAGACTGTATCCCCGCTTGGTCATGTAACGACCTTATTACCAGTTATATAGATAATAAAGATCCAAATTGAGACATCTCAGTTTTTTATTCATTTTGAAACACCGAAAAAAAGTGATCACCTTGACTGAAAAAAGGCGTCGGTAGTTTCACTGTCTTCGTACCGAGATCGCGAAGGCATTTTTTTTTAATGACACCAATGGCGGCACAACTTCGGGCATGGACAGGACGCACTCACATTATTGACTGAAATGTCTTTAACCATGACGACATCAATATCCTTACAACAGTATCTTCACTTTGCGAGACCAAGATATCAAATTTAGGAACAAGAAAAATCCCGGAATTTCATCGATTTCTGTGAACTATAACAGAAACTCAAGTGAACTGTATGATTGTCGCAGTTATGAACGCAATTTTTGCATTTGCGTACAGAAGCCTGAAAAATTCAGGACTTCAACGGGATTTGAACCCGTACCCTCGCGATACCGGTGCGACGCTCTAACCAACTGAGCTATGAAGCCACTGACGTTGGGAACTGGTCATTTGTGGGTTCCAATGTTCCCGCGAGGAATGAATCAACGATGAAATGATATATGAAATGGATCATATATGAACTGCTGATATGAAATCAAGTGAAGCTGTGATCCTCGCATTGTGAAAGCAATTTTTACAATTGCGTAGAGAAGCCTGAAAAATTCAGGACTTCAATGAGATTTGAACCCACATTAGAACCCGCAATGACCAACTCCCAACGTCAGTGGCTTCATAGCTCAGTTGGTTAGAGTGTTCCAACAGTATCGCGAGGTCACGGGTTCAAACCCCGTTGAAGTCCTGACTTTTTTCAGGCTTCTTTACGCGAATGCAAAAATTGCGTTCATAACTGCGAGGATCATACAGTTCACTTGAGTTCATATCCGCAGTTCATGTATATGATCCATTTCATATAATAGAAAACTCAACTACAGAGAATAACGTCTTGTTTCGTTTTGTCTTGCTCTCGTTTAGGAACTTGCAGGAATAGAAACGGCCAGTCCAGGCAAAAAAACTTCTTACAACCACCGATCATAACGCGATCCCAGTGCGGATTTATCCGAAGGAACCATTAGTAGTAATACCTGACCCAAGAGTTGGTGCCATTCCCTGTCTCAGATTAGAGTTGTACGGATGCGCAGCACCGGGTAAAATAGTTAAACGTAATTTGTCTTTCTCATCAGTTACGGCTCGTTCGTCCGCAACTGAGAATCAATGCAAGGACATTTACGCAAAGCCTGCATTCAGCTAGAGTCTCGGGTCTCCCCTTAGTCAACCTCAAAAAGCAGAGCTTCGTCTTGAGATTAACTAGGAACGAAAATAACGACGTTTTATGTTTTATTGTATATACACATTGCTTGTCGCTTTTACACCGATTAAGAAACTTTTAGCTTCGTTGTGTTAATTTGACTCTTGATTCTTGATGCCATACTTGATTTTTGCCTTTTCGTGATTTGGATTTTTTCCTGCATTTGACTTGCACCGGGTTCTATTTGCAAGAGAAAACCCCTGTCACACACGCAAGGCGTCCAGAAGAGAAGGAAATTTCATTCTCGATTGATTTTCTTTGTGGTTTCGTCGACGTATGAAAAACGGATTATGAGGACTTAACTAATTGTTTTTCCTTTCTATCTTTTAAAAAGAAATGCCAGCAGCGTCGTGCTCCGGACCTGGTGCACCATTTAATGATAAACGTACCGATTATGATTCAAAATAGGTTTGACTTGCGCGATATGTTTAAAGTAAAATTCTTCTACCTACACTCTTTTCGGCTTAGAGTCCTCTTCTATGTCCCGGAATTAAGCTCTTGTAAGTGCAAGTCAAATGAAATCGGCTTTTTTAATGATCTTATACATAGCACAGTGCGTGGATCCAGTGTACCATCTAATGGTAGACGTTTAGGTTCCGATTTTGGTCACGAGAGAACGGTGACATTCCAGTGCAATCCTAAATACAGTTTGGTGGGAGGTGAAACAATACGCTGTCAGGACGGAGTGTGGAGTGGACGTTTACCGCAATGCAAATGTAGTAATCAAAGCAAATAAATTTGCCTTACACAGTACGCTAAAAGAAATGGTAGACGTTTAGGTTCCGATTTTGGTCACTAGAGAAAGGTGACATTCCAGTGCAATCCTAAATACAGTTTGGTGGGAAATGAAAGAATCCCCTGTCAGGACGGAGTGTGGAGTGGACATTTATCCCAATGGAAAGGTAGTAAGCAAATCAAAATAGTTTTCCCATACAAATATGTTTAAAGTAGAGAATTTTCTAAAGTCTTCTAAGTTAGGGTCACTTAGCACCGTGCGTGGATCCCAGAGTACCATCTAATGGTGGACGTTTAAGTTCCGATTTTAGTCACGAGAGAATGGCGACATTCCGGTGCAATCCTAAATACATTTTGGTGGGAAATAAAAGAATTCTCTGTAATGACGGAGTGTAGAGTGGACGTTTACCGCAATGCAAAAGTAGTTTTAAATTGCATCAAAATAGTTTCTCCTCACTCATTATTTTCAAAGAAGAAATTCTCCTGATACCTGCTAAGCTTAGAGCGATCTTCTACTGATGTCTTTGAATAGAGCTTTTCAAGCACCAAAATTAATCTTTTTGTTTCCATGAATGATCATACACATAGCACCGTGCGTGGACCTTGGTGTACCGTCCAATGGTAGACGTTTAGATTCCGATTTTGGTCACAAAAAACGGTGACATTCCAGTGCAATCCTAAATACAGCTTGGAGGGAAATGAAACAATCCGCTGTCAGGACGGAGTGTGGAGTGGACATTTACCCCAATGCAAAGATAGTTAGCAAATTCAAATCGTTTTGCCTTACACAGCACGCTCAAATTAAAGTACAAATTTCTCTAATGTCTGCGAAGGTTAGAGTCTTGTTGTATGTCCCGGAGTAAAGTTCTTTTAAGCACAAGTGAAATATAATTGGGTTTTTTCATGATCTGATACACAGCACCGTGTGAGGATCCAGGTGTACCATCTATGGTAAACGTTTACGTTCCGATTTTGGTCACGAGAAAACGGTAGCATTCCAGTGCAATCCTAAATACAGCTTGGTGGAAATGAAACAATCCGCTGTCAGGACGGGGTGTGGAGTGGACATTTACCCCAATGCAAAAGGTAGTTAGCAAATTCAAATCGTTTTGCCTTACACAGCACGCTCAAATTAAGTACAAATTTCTCTAATGTCTGCGAAGGTTAGAGTCTTGTTGTATGTCCCGGAGTAAAGTTCTTTTAAGCAGAAGTGAAATATAATTGGGTTTTTTCATGATCTGATACACAGCACCGTGTGAGGATCCAGGTGTACCATCTAATGGTAAACGTTTACGTTCCGATTTTGGTCACGAGAAAACGGTAGCATTCCAGTGCAATCCTAAATACAGCTTGGTGGGAAATGAAACAATCCGCTGTCAGGACGGAGTGTGGAGTGGACATTTACCCCAATGCAAAGGTAGTTAGCAAATTCAAATCGTTTTGCCTTACACAGCACGCTCAAATTAAAGTACAAATTTCTCTAATGTCTGCGAAGGTTAGAGTCTTGTTGTATGTCCCGGAGTAAAGTTCTTTTAAGCAGAAGTGAAATATAATTGGGTTTTTTTCATGATCTGATACACACACCGTGTGAGGATCCAGGTGTACCATCTAATGGGAAACGTTTACGTTCCGATTTTGGTCACGAGAAAACGGTAGCATTCCAGTGCAATCCTAAATACAGCTTGGTGGGAAATGAAACAATCCGCTGTCAGGACGGAGTGTGGAGTGGACATTTACCCCGATGCAAAGGTAGTAAGGAAATCAAAATAGTTTTGCCTTACACAGTACGTTAAAAAGAGGAATTCCTCAAAAGTCTGCTAAGCTTAGAGTCTTGTTGTATGCCCCGGAATAAAGCTCTTGGAAGCACAAGTAAAAAGTAACTGGTTTTGTATCATCATCTTAAACATAGCTCCGTGCGTGGATCCTGGTGTACCATCTAATGGTAGACGTTTAGATTCAGATTTTGGTCACGAGAAAACGGTAGCATTCCAGTGCAATCCTAAATACAGCTTGGTGGGAAATGAAACAATCCGCTGTCAGGACGGAGTGTGGAGTGGACATTTACCCCAATGCAAAGGTAGTTAGCAAATTCAAATCGTTTTGCCTTACACAGCACGCTCAAATTAAAGTACAAATTTCTCTAATGTCTGCGAAGGTTAGAGTCTTGTTGTATGTCCCGGAGTAAAGTTCTTTTAAGCACAAGTGAAATATAATTGGGTTTTTTCATGATCTGATACACAGCACCGTGTGAGGATCCAGGTGTACCATCTAATGGTAAACGTTTACGTTCCGATTTTGGTCACGAGAAAACGGTAGCATTCCAGTGCAATCCTAAATACAGCTTGGTGGGAAATGAAACAATCCGCTGTCAGGACGGAGTGTGGAGTGGACATTTACCCCGATGCAAAGGTAGTAAGGAAATCAAAATAGTTTTGCCTTACACAGTACGTTAAAAAGAGGAATTCCTCAAAAGTCTGCTAAGCTTAGAGTCTTGTTGTATGCCCCGGAATAAAGCCCTTGGAAGCACAAGTAAAAAGTAACTGGTTTTGTATCATCATCTTAAACATAGCTCCGTGCGTGGATCCTGGTGTACCATCTAATGGTAGACGTTTAGATTCAGATTTTGGTCACGAGAAAACGGTAGCATTCCAGTGCAATCCTAAATACAGCTTGGTGGGAAATGAAACAATCCGCTGTCAGGACGGAGTGTGGAGTGGACATTTACCCCAATGCAAAGGTAGTTAGCAAATTCAAATCGTTTTGCCTTACACAGCACTCTCAAATTAAAGTACAAGTTTCTCTAATGTCTGCGAAGATTAGAGTCTTGTTGTAAGTTTCGGAGTAAAGTTCTATTAAGCAGAAGTGAAATATAATTGGGTTTTTTCATGATCTGATACACAGCACCGTGTGAGGATCCAGGTGTACCATCTAATGGTAAACGTTTACGTTCCGATTTTGGTCACGAGAAAACGGTAGCATTCCAGTGCAATCCTAAATACAGCTTGGAGGGAAATGAAACAATCCGCTGTCAGGACGGAGTGTGGAGTGGACATTTACCCCAATGCAAAGGTAGTAAGGAAATCAAAAGAGTTTTGCCTTACACAGTACGTTAAAAAGAGGAATTCCTCAAAAGTCTGCTAAGCTTAGAGTCTTGTTGTATGCCCCGGAATAAAGCCCTTGTAAGCACAAGTAAAAAGTAACTGGTTTTGTATCATCATCTTAAACATAGCTCCGTGCGTGGATCCTGGTGTACCATCTAATGGTAGACGTTTAGATTCAGATTTTGGTCACGAGAAAACGGTAGCATTCCAGTGCAATCCTAAATACAGCTTGGTGGGAAATGAACAATCCGCTGTCAGGACGGAGTGTGGAGTGGACATTTACCCCAATGCAAAGGTAGTTAGCAAATTCAAATCGTTTTGCCTTACACAGCACGCTCAAATTAAAGTACAAATTTCTCTAATGTCTGAGAAGGTTAAAGTCTTGTTGTATGTCCCGGAGTAAAGTTCTTTTAAGCACAAGTGAAATATAATTGGTTTTTTCGTGATCTGATACACAGCACCGTGTGAGGATCCAGGTGTACCATCTAATGGTAAACGTTTACGTTCCGATTTTGGTCACGAGAAAACGGTAGCATTCCAGTGCAATCCTAAATACAGCTTGGTGGGAAATGAAACAATCCGCTGTCAGGACGGAGTGTGGAGTGGACATTTACCCCGATGCAAAGGTAGTAAGGAAATCAAAATAGTTTTGCCTTACACAGTACGTTAAAAAGAGGAATTCCTCAAAGTCTGCTAAGCTTAGAGTCTTGTTGTATGCCCCGGAATAAAGCCCTTGGAAGCACAAGTAAAAAGTAACTGGTTTTGTATCATCATCTTAAACATAGCTCCGTGCGTGGATCCTGGTGTACCATCTAATGGTAGACGTTTAGATTCAGATTTTGGTCACGAGAAAACGGTAGCATTCCAGTGCAATCCTAAATACAGTTTGGTGGGAAATGAAACAATCCGCTGTCAGGACGGAGTGTGGAGTGGACATTTACCCCAATGCAAAGGTAGTTAGCAAATTCAAATCGTTTTGCCTTACACAGCACTCTCAAATTAAAGTACAAGTTTCTCTAATGTCTGCGAAGATTAGAGTCTTGTTGTAAGTTTCGGAGTAAAGTTCTATTAAGCAGAAGTGAAATATAATTGGGTTTTTTCATGATCTGATACACAGCACCGTGTGAGGATCCAGGTGTACCATCTAATGGTAAACGTTTACGTTCCGATTTTGGTCACGAGAAAACGGTAGCATTCCAGTGCAATCCTAAATACAGCTTGGAGGGAAATGAAACAATCCGCTGTCAGGACGGAGTGTGGAGTGGACATTTACCCCAATGCAAAGGTAGTAAGGAAATCAAAAGAGTTTTGCCTTACACAGTACGTTAAAAAGAGGAATTCCTCAAAAGTCTGCTAAGCTTAGAGTCTTGTTGTATGCCCCGGAATAAAGCCCTTGTAAGCACAAGTAAAAAGTAACTGGTTTTGTATCATCATCTTAAACATAGCTCCGTGCGTGGATCCTGGTGTACCATCTAATGGTAGACGTTTAGATTCAGATTTTGGTCACGAGAAAACGGTAGCATTCCAGTGCAATCCTAAATACAGCTTGGTGGGAAATGAAACAATCCGCTGTCAGGACGGAGTGTGGAGTGGACATTTACCCCAATGCAAAGGTAGTTAGCAAATTCAAATCGTTTTGCCTTACACAGCACGCTCAACTTAAAGTACAAATTCTCTAATGTCTGAGAAGGTTAAAGTCTTGTTGTATGTCCCGGAGTAAAGTTCTTTTAAGCACAAGTGAAATATAATTGGGTTTTTTCGTGATCTGATACACAGCACCGTGTGAGGATCCAGGTGTACCATCTAATGGTAAACGTTTACGTTCCGATTTTGGTCACGAGAAAACGGTAGCATTCCAGTGCAATCCTAAATACAGCTTGGTGGAAATGAAACAATCCGCTGTCAGGACGGAGTGTGGAGTGGACATTTACCCCAAGGCAAGGTAGTAAGCAAATAAAATAGTTTTGCCTTACACAGTACGTTAAAAAGAGGAATTCCTCAAACGTCTGCTAAGCTTAGAGTCTTGTTGTATGCCCCGGAATAAAGCCCTTGTAAGCACAAGTAAAAAGTAACTGGTTTTGTATCATTATCTTAAACATAGCACCGTGTGAGGATCCAGGTGTACCATCTAATGGTAACGTTTACGTTCCGATTTTGGTCACGAGAAAACGGTAGCATTCCAGTGCAATCCTAAATACAGTTTGGTGGGAAATGAAACAATCCGCTGTCAGGACGGAGTGTGGAGTGGACATTTACCCCAATGCAAAGGTAGTTAGCAAATTCAAATCGTTTTGCCTTACACAGCACGCTCAAATTAAAGTACAAATTTCTCTAATGTCTGCGAAGGTTAGAGTCTTGTTGTATGTCCCGGAGTAAAGTTCTTTTAAGCAGAAGTGAAATATAATTGGGTTTTTTCATGATCTGATACACAGCACCGTGTGAGGATCCAGGTGTACCATCTAATGGTAAACGTTTACGTTCCGATTTTGGTCACGAGAAAACGGTAGCATTCCAGTGCAATCCTAAATACAGCTTGGTGGGAAATGAAACAATCCGCTGTCAGGACGGGGTGTGGAGTGGACATTTACCCCAATGCAAAGGTAGTTAGCAAATTCAAATCGTTTTGCCTTACACAGCACGCTCAAATTAAAGTACAAATTTCTCTAATGTCTGCGAAGGTTAGAGTCTTGTTGTATGTCCCGGAGTAAAGTTCTTTTAAGCACAAGTGAAATAATGGTTTTTTCATGATCTGATACACAGCACCGTGTGAGGATCCAGGTGTACCATCTAATGGTAAACGTTTACGTTCCGATTTTGGTCACGAGAAAACGGTAGCATTCCAGTGCAATCCTAAATACAGCTTGGTGGGAAATGAAACAATCCGCTGTCAGGACGGAGTGTGGAGTGGACATTTACCCCAATGCAAGGTAGTTAGCAAATTCAAATCGTTTTGCCTTACACAGCACGCTCAAATTAAAGTACAAATTTCTCTAATGTCTGCGAAGGTTAGAGTCTTGTTGTATGTCCCGGAGTAAAGTTCTTTTAAGCACAAGTGAAATATAATTGGGTTTTTTCATGATCTGATACACAGCACCGTGTGAGGATCCAGGTGTACCATCTAATGGTAAACGTTTACGTTCCGATTTTGGTCACGAGAAAACGGTAGCATTCCAGTGCAATCCTAAATACAGCTTGGTGGGAAATGAAACAATCCGCTGTCAGGACGGAGTGTGGAGTGGACATTTACCCCGATGCAAAGGTAGTAAGGAAATCAAAATAGTTTTGCCTTACACAGTACGTTAAAAAGAGGAATTCCTCAAAAGTCTGCTAAGCTTAGAGTCTTGTTGTATGCCCCAGAATAAAGCCCTTGGAAGCACAAGTAAAAGTAACTGGTTTTGTATCATCATCTTAAACATAGCTCCGTGCGTGGATCCTGGTGTACCATCTAATGGTAGACGTTTAGATTCAGATTTTGGTCACGAGAAAACGGTAGCATTCCAGTGCAATCCTAAATACAGCTTGGTGGGAAATGAAACAATCCGCTGTCAGGACGGAGTGTGGAGTGGACATTTACCCCAATGCAAAGGTAGTTAGCAAATTCAAATCGTTTTGCCTTACACAGCACGCTCAAATTAAAGTACAAATTTCTCTAATGTCTGCGAAGGTTAGAGTCTTGTTGTATGTCCCGGAGTAAAGTTCTTTTAAGCACAAGTGAAATATAATTGGGTTTTTTCATGATCTGATACACAGCACCGTGTGAGGATCCAGGTGTACCATCTAATGGTAAACGTTTACGTTCCGATTTTGGTCACGAGAAAACGGTAGCATTCCAGTGCAATCCTAAATACAGCTTGGTGGGAAATGAAACAATCCGCTGTCAGGACGGAGTGTGGAGTGGACATTTACCCCAATGCAAAGGTAGTTAGCAAATTCAAATCGTTTTGCCTTACACAGCACGCTCAAATTAAAGTACAAATTTCTCTAATGTCTGCGAAGGTTAGAGTCTTGTTGTATGTCCCGGAGTAAAGTTCTTTTAAGCACAAGTGAAATATAATTGGGTTTTTTCGTGATCTGATACACAGCACCGTGTGAGGATCCAGGTGTACCATCTAATGGTAAACGTTTACGTTCCGATTTTGGTCACGAGAAAACGGTAGCATTCCAGTGCAATCCTAAATACAGCTTGGTGGGAAATGAAACAATCCGCTGTCAGGACGGAGTGTGGAGTGGACATTTACCCCAATGCAAAGGTAGTAAGCAAATAAAAATAGTTTTGCCTTACACAGTACGTTAAAAAGAGGAATTCCTCAAACGTCTGCTAAGCTTAGAGTCTTGTTGTATGCCCCGGAATAAAGCCCTTGTAAGCACAAGTAAAAAGTAACTGGTTTTGTATCATTATCTTAAACATAGCACCGTGTGAGGATCCAGGTGTACCATCTAATGGTAAACGTTTACGTTCCGATTTTGGTCACGAGAAAACGGTAGCATTCCAGTGCAATCCTAAATACAGTTTGGTGGGAAATGAAACAATCCGCTGTCAGGACGGAGTGTGGAGTGGACATTTACCCCAATGCAAAGGTAGTTAGCAAATTCAAATCGTTTTGCCTTACACAGCACGCTCAAATTAAAGTACAAATTTCTCTAATGTCTGCGAAGGTTAGAGTCTTGTTGTATGTCCCGGAGTAAAGTTCTTTTAAGCAGAAGTGAAATATAATTGGGTTTTTTCATGATCTGATACACAGCACCGTGTGAGGATCCAGGTGTACCATCTAATGGTAAACGTTTACGTTCCGATTTTGGTCACGAGAAAACGGTAGCATTCCAGTGCAATCCTAAATACAGCTTGGTGGGAAATGAAACAATCCGCTGTCAGGACGGGGTGTGGAGTGGACATTTACCCCAATGCAAAGGTAGTTAGCAAATTCAAATCGTTTTGCCTTACACAGCACGCTCAAATTAAAGTACAAATTTCTCTAATGTCTGCGAAGGTTAGAGTCTTGTTGTATGTCCCGGAGTAAAGTTCTTTTAAGCACAAGTGAAATATAATTGGGTTTTTTCATGATCTGATACACAGCACCGTGTGAGGATCCAGGTGTACCATCTAATGGTAAACGTTTACGTTCCGATTTTGGTCACGAGAAAACGGTAGCATTCCAGTGCAATCCTAAATACAGCTTGGTGGGAAATGAAACAATCCGCTGTCAGGACGGAGTGTGGAGTGGACATTTACCCCAATGCAAAGGTAGTTAGCAAATTCAAATCGTTTTGCCTTACACAGCACGCTCAAATTAAAGTACAAATTTCTCTAATGTCTGCGAAGGTTAGAGTCTTGTTGTATGTCCCGGAGTAAAGTTCTTTTAAGCACAAGTGAAATATAATTGGGTTTTTCATGATCTGATACACAGCACCGTGTGAGGATCCAGGTGTACCATCTAATGGTAAACGTTTACGTTCCGATTTTGGTCACGAGAAAACGGTAGCATTCCAGTGCAATCCTAAATACAGCTTGGTGGGAAATGAAACAATCCGCTGTCAGGACGGAGTGTGGAGTGGACATTTACCCCGATGCAAAGGTAGTAAGGAAATCAAAATAGTTTTGCCTTACACAGTACGTTAAAAAGAGGAATTCCTCAAAAGTCTGCTAAGCTTAGAGTCTTGTTGTATGCCCCAGAATAAAGCCCTTGGAAGCACAAGTAAAAAGTAACTGGTTTTGTATCATCATCTTAAACATAGCTCCGTGCGTGGATCCTGGTGTACCATCTAATGGTAGACGTTTAGATTCAGATTTTGGTCACGAGAAAACGGTAGCATTCCAGTGCAATCCTAAATACAGCTTGGTGGGAAATGAAACAATCCGCTGTCAGGACGGAGTGTGGAGTGGACATTTACCCCAATGCAAAGGTAGTTAGCAAATTCAAATCGTTTTGCCTTACACAGCACGCTCAAATTAAAGTACAAATTTCTCTAATGTCTGCGAAGGTTAGAGTCTTGTTGTATGTCCCGGAGTAAAGTTCTTTTAAGCACAAGTGAAATATAATTGGGTTTTTTCATGATCTGATACACAGCACCGTGTGAGGATCCAGGTGTACCATCTAATGGTAAACGTTTACGTTCCGATTTTGGTCACGAGAAAACGGTAGCATTCCAGTGCAATCCTAAATACAGCTTGGTGGGAAATGAAACAATCCGCTGTCAGGACGGAGTGTGGAGTGGACATTTACCCCAATGCAAAGGTAGTTAGCAAATTCAAATCGTTTTGCCTTACACAGCACGCTCAAATTAAAGTACAAATTTCTCTAATGTCTGCGAAGGTTAGAGTCTTGTTGTATGTCCCGGAGTAAAGTTCTTTTAAGCACAAGTGAAATATAATTGGGTTTTTTCATGATCTGATACACAGCACCGTGTGAGGATCCAGGTGTACCATCTAATGGTAAACGTTTACGTTCCGATTTTGGTCACGAGAAAACGGTAGCATTCCAGTGCAATCTTAAATACAGCTTGGTGGGAAATGAAACAATCCGCTGTCAGGACGGAGTGTGGAGTGGACATTTACCCCGATGCAAAGGTAGTAAGGAAATCAAAATAGTTTTGCCTTACACAGTACGTTAAAAAGAGGAATTCCTCAAAAGTCTGCTAAGCTTAGAGTCTTGTTGTATGCCCCAGAATAAAGCCCTTGGAAGCACAAGTAAAAAGTAACTGGTTTTGTATCATCATCTTAAACATAGCTCCGTGCGTGGATCCTGGTGTACCATCTAATGGTAGACGTTTAGATTCAGATTTGGTCACGAGAAAACGGTAGCATTCCAGTGCAATCCTAAATACAGCTTGGTGGGAAATGAAACAATCCGCTGTCAGGACGGAGTGTGGAGTGGACATTTACCCCAATGCAAAGGTAGTTAGCAAATTCAAATCGTTTTGCCTTACACAGCACGCTCAAATTAAAGTACAAATTTCTCTAATGTCTGCGAAGGTTAGAGTCTTGTTGTATGTCCCGGAGTTAAGTTCTTTTAAGCACAAGTGAAATATAATTGGGTTTTTTCATGATCTGATACACAGCACCGTGTGAGGATCCAGGTGTACCATCTAATGGTAAACGTTTACGTTCCGATTTTGGTCACGAGAAAACGGTAGCATTCCAGTGCAATCCTAAATACAGCTTGGTGGGAAATGAAACAATCCGCTGTCAGGACGGAGGGTGGAGTGGACATTTACCCCAATGCAGATGTAGTAATCAGATGAAAAAAATTTCGCCTTACACTATATGCTCAATGTAGA
>NC_090870.1:46255313-46272813 GCF_036669935.1 Montipora foliosa
GAGAAACAAAAATCTTAGCTTTACGCACTATAAAAGAAACTGGAGAAATGATCATTGGCTTGCTGTAAGCGAGGGAAGATGGAACTTCTAACGCTTTCGGTAAGTGTACTTTTAGTGTTTCAGCGTGCATTCCATCGTGTAGAAAAACATCGTGCAACACGAACAATAAATGTTTGTGGAAACGACATCAATGACCTCTTCTACTACAATTTTATGTTTCTGTAATTCTGAATGTGTTCGACAAGACCTTCTTCCACGAATTTCTCCCTAAAGTGACTGATGTAATGTTTCCCCACTGTAGTTTTGCAACAGCAGCGGTAACCAGTTTTTCGTAGCCTGGGAAAATTCACGTGCGGTATTAGACATAATTCAAACCCCGTCGTTTTATTATTTTTATGATTTATATATTTCTGAGGTGGAAAACAAACAGCGCTGAAACCAATAAAAAAATTAGTTCAAAGTCTCTCCGGACTATCACCCGCTGGCCAAAAAGCCCAAGGACTCTAGGTACGAGATTGGTGAAGCTATGATCCTCGCAGTTATGAACGCAATTATAACAATTGTGTAAAGAAGCCTGAAAATTTCAGGATTGAGAAATTCAGGACTCGTGACCTCGCGATACCGGTGCGACGCTCTAACCAACTGAGCTATGAAGCCACTGACGTTGGGAGCTGGTCATTTGTAAATTCTAATGTTCCGTTATGATTGAATCAACGATGAAAATTAATGATATATAAATTGAATCATATATTGAACTGCGAATATGAAATCAAGTGAAACTATGATCCTTGCAGCTTCTCTTCATTTCATACCCGAAGTTCAAGATATGATTTCATTTCATATAACAATTCATCGTTAAAAAGTAAGTATACTACTCTGGCACTAACTCTTAATGTATGGTGTGCTTTTTCCACTTGATTCGATGAGCAAGTGATATCAGTTAACATTTTTTTCTATGAGTGGAGGCGATAACGTCGGCCTTCCAACTCGTGTATTAGGAGGTAGGTATGTGAAATTTTAACGAGGTTGCATTTACACTGCAGAGGCTTTAACAGGAGCTTATGGCCCGGAGTCTTCAACCTCCATTATTATCTCTCCTTTGAGTTTTGGTTCTCTTTGACATTCTACATTTAGAACACTTTTATTTAGGATAGCTTTCCTGTCAAGTCTTTTGCCACTTGGTCAATCAACGCACAGTGTCTCTGTGTTACGGAACATACAAAATTGAACAAGAGAACTGCCAAAAAATGTTTCTTAAAAACATGTTAAAAACGTAATGTTGGCAAAAATGACGACGTTTCCACGATAATTTAAACTGGCGTCATTATGAAGTCAGTTGAAATGATAATAAATAAGAAATGTATGAATACACCTTATTGAATGGTTTAACATATATTTAAATAAGTCAAATAAGCGCGGATTTTTTGCGAGTTGCTTAGTAATTTTCCGAGCGCCGAAGGGGCGAGAAAAAATATGAGCAACGAGCATCTCATCAACAAGGCAGTCAATTTTGTTTGGCACATTCGCAGTATGAGAAACTGGCTTTCTTTGAGGATCGAGGCTTGTGTTCCCATGGGCTTCCAAAAAAGGTTTTCCAATCGTTAGACTGCTGACATTCCCTTAAGTGGACGATTCGAATGACTTAAAGGGACTGTCAGCAGTTTACTCAATCGCCATGTTTTTTTGATGTTCAACAACACGTTCGTGAAGATATCGAGCTAGGCAGCCCACATAAGTGTGGACAGAGGTCATGGATCTAAAATCATTCATGTGCAGGTACCAATTGTTCACTATACTAATCATGACTCCTGGTTTAAAGCATGTTTAAATCAAACTATTCGGGGAGGTAAGTAAGGGTTGGTGGGCATAAGCGCGTTTGCCACACGAAGGAGTTCAAAGGAACAATTTTTCTGTCAAAAAAGTGCGGGTGAAAAATACCCCACAGCGGCGTTAAAAGGTTGCCTAAATATCCCAAGGTGGCACCAAGGAAAGCTGCCTGGAAAGAAATCTCTAAGTTACTTAATGCCTTCGGAGGCTTTTCGTAAATCCCCAAATGTTATGCAGCGAGAAAGTCTTAGCCTTACATTTGAGGATTGCGTAAATTGGCCGCTTATTCTGTGTTAAGGGCACACAAAAAAAAATCTAGATTTGTAAAGAGCAGTCCGTGCATCAGCATGCTGTATGTATCCAACTATCATGCGTGCGTCTCCCTAAGATGGACCAATATATGAGAAGGAAAGTGACGCCACGAGCTATGCCGAGCATCGCGCAAAGCTTACAGGGAAGACTATACTAAACATAAGTTTTTTCGTTTGGAAGTCGCATGGCTCGTTTTAAGAGCCATGTTTAGTAGGATTGCTTTAAACGTTGGATTCACTGTAAGGTTTATTAATAATATAGTTGGGTAATAAAGTGTCGTCTCCTTCATCTTGTGCTTAGAACTAAAGTGTAAACGACCTTCAAGGGGACTTAACTTGAAACTTGTCAACAATGGCCGTACCTTTGGCAGCGAGACTATATATTTTTGTCCCGTACCATTCACGCTTCACGGATCATCTAATCGCACGTGCAGAGCAAACGGAAAATGGGATGGCAAAAAGGCTAGCTGCAGTAAGTACACAGTTTACTGAACACTGCAATCCGGCAATACGTTCACAGGAAAGCCTTCGTTTAGTTCTTCAGTAAAGAGTATCACTAAGTTCTCATTGCATGCATGCAGCATGGTCAGGTTGCAAAAACCACCAAAGCTGACTCAAATCCTATCCGTCTCCTGCCGTTTAACGAATTTAATCTCATCCTGTGATGCGGAATAAATCAGAAAATTGCGGGAATGAAATTTGGTGGAAAAAAAAACACCAATCTTTACGGAGGCACGAACACATTACTGGGAGGTGCCTTTGCTGCTGGAGATCTTGAAAATTTCTGGTGTCAAACGTGATATGTGCAGAAATCACTACAGCAAGGCAGTGCCAGAAAATAGTTGAAATACCAACAGAAATATGTATGGAAGACGATGAGTACGTCACCAGTGATTTGGTATGGGGTACCTAATATCATTGTCACAAGTGCATGCATATACCTGCACGAGAAAGGCTAATAGTTTGTCTTGCATTACAGGCCTAGGTGATGCGAAATGCCTTGACATGCTGACAGGCTTATTGCAAAATCCACCCAACGATACCATGATTGATATAAACGTTCACCTTTCTTTGGCAAGATACCGTTGTCACAAAGGCTTCAAGTTGATTGGTAACGAAACGCGGTCTTGCAGAAATGGAAAATGGGTGGAAACGACCAAGCCCCTGTGCAAAGGTAACTTAGGGTGCGTTTGATTGGAAAATTCGAATAGAGATCCCAGTGGATAAGTCGCTATCCAGAGAATAAAACATACTTGACGTTAAGTGTTCGCCAAGGTTTTCGTACACTCCTTTGATTATATATGCTTAAAGTGCGCGTATTCACTGTGATGCCACCAAATACTGAAATCATTGCAAAGATTGAATCTGTCAGGCAGGAACACATGACTAGGAGCGAACAACAGCGCGACATTCCTGTTACGCCGTTTTCACCGATTGATTTATTTTTAGATTGAATTTCCCGCGAATAAGACTCTCGTAAGAGTCCGATGACCAATCAAAAGAAACTAGCTTGCTGTCATATCGTCGTCGAACCAGAGCTGCCTTTGTTTTTTTTTCGGAAAAGGTAGTCTAAAAATGGATCGGTCTGTCAAAATGCCGTGACACAGACTTAATATTGGAGAGGTTCGTTCCTAGTCATGTGCTCTTGGTCAAGTAGCGACTTATCAACCGAGATAAAGTTATTAATACAACCTTTGAACAATTTGAGCCAAATCTTCGGATTAAAAGCAAATCGGAAGCCGTGGAATTTTCCTGAGATTCTTCCCACATGGAAATGGAGAAAAACCTCTCGGAGCAAGGAGAGAACCAACAACAAACTAAACCCCTGTATGACGCCGGGCACCCGGGATCGAACCAGGGCCACATTGGTGGGAGACGAGTGCTCTCACCACTGCCCCTCCCCTGGAGAGAAATCCGCAGCCGAGTCTCTTAAACTCAATTGGAAATCCAGTGATCTGGATGTTAAGATCCAAATCCAAATTTCCCAATCGAACGCACTTTTCATTCATCAAGTCACCTTTTGTCACATTTATCGCGAAACCTGCATTTCGCCTTAGCTTATAAAAATATGATAGACCAAGTGATTCACTCGTCTTTTTCTAATATTTGTATTTCTATGCTGTTCAATTGAAAATAACTGGGCAAAAACTAAAATTCTGAGGACTGCCAACGTTCTGAGGACTGCCTAATTTCTGCCTAAAGTCTAATTTGGCAGTTCTTTTAAGTATGCAGTTGCCATTATCAAGTCACTCCGCACTTTCACTACCGTAAAACGGTCACTGATGCTGATTGACTAATACCCAGCGCCGTTGTAAGTATTGGCATTTGATTGGTCACTGGAAAATATCCCTATTTGGTTAATTTAGAATCCATATTAAGGAGCTCTCTCGCCTCACTAAAAGCCTGTTCCGAGTATAAAAGAGCACATGCACTATTCGGGATAAAAACAAGCAGATGCATATGGTTTTATTATTCACAAAATATGCTTGTGGGGTGGGAGCCGCCGGGGATGGCGCAGTGGTAAAAATCATTCGCCTCCCGCCAATGGGGTCCGAGTTCGATTCCCAGACTTTGCTTCACACAGGGTTGAGTTTGTTGGTTCTCTACTCGATCTCTGCTCCGAGAGAATTTTCTCTGGGTACTCCTGTTCGATCTCACCTCCTCTTAAACGCCAACCTACGATTTGATAAGAGTTTACTTCATTTGATTTCTGAAAAGTGTCCTTAATTAGTGGCCCAGGACCAACTACAGTTGTCACTTAATTAAATAATTAACAATTAGACCCGTAGCCCCCAAGGGCTACGGGTCAATATCTCATGAGGCGAAGCCGAATGGGCTATTGACCCGTGTCCCTTGAGAGCGAAGGGTCTGATTGTCTTAGTATCGCTCAACTAGTCGGACAGAAAAGGCAATAATAAAGTTAGCAAATGCAAGTTAAAGAAATATTTAATTGGGAATTAAGCGAAAGAAAGCGTCATGCTTTTTATTACTCGAGGACTATTACTAATAGTCCTCTAGTAGCGTAGCCAATCATGATGCAGGATTTGCATTAGTCCACTAGTTGGGTGATACTAAAGGGCATTATTATTCAAAATTACTTCAGTGTATTTTTTTATCTGTTTTCTTTTATCCCGACGTGTCTGCGTGTAGACTCTGCCCGATTATGCTATCATTTTTTTGGCATGACTTGGCTAATTATTTAAACAAGCATTTTTTTCACACTTTTTCTTTAAAAGAATTGCTAGCATTGTTTAGCATTTTGCATAACTTTGATCTGGATTTCAGTACTCCAAAGATTTTAAACGCTAAATTTCAGAATTCAAAAGCATTGTGATGATTTGCTTTTGTATTTGTATTTGAACTGAGACTCCGAGCGAAAGAAATCTGAACCTAGCTGGTCAGAAGTTAACTTTCACTGGTCGTTCACGCGCTTGCTCAAACAACATGATGGCCAGCGTCGGCCAATGCTGCGCCATCTTCTCGAAACTTGCATCTCATAAAAGGAAATTCTTACGGAGAACATAGACCAGTCCCTTCAACAAGCAACAGAATTGTGCTCTTGTTGGCTAACTCCAGGCCAGCGTTATGTCTCAGTTCAGGAAAGCGCTAAGGATTTCGAACATTAATTAACTGTTTATCATTGGACAAGTTTTGGCTACATGAGAAGTTTTATAAACAAACAGTTAGGCACTTGCCGCTTTATTCAGTTGATGATAAGCACACATGATGCCTGAGTTTCTTCGTTTTGCTTGAAATAAAACAAAGTATTTTCTGGAACCAAAGTAGCATTATTTTGAGAATCGAACATAATTTGAGCATTTTTTGTGGAGTAAAACAAGAATTGCTAGGAGCATACAATGCCAGTTTTTCTAGAATAATCGGGAAAGACCTATCTGCGTGACTTGGAACAGAAATGCTCACGCCAGCTGTGAAAGTATACGGTACAAATAAAGTGTCGAGATCCGGTCATCACATGCAAAGGAAAACTTCTAGCCATAAGCAAAAAAATTGAAATTTCGTTTCTTGCTCCTACAGCTTTCTCTCTATACTACTCTTCTTGTGGGGAAAGTCCAGTTGATTTCCGAAGTCGAATCGTTGGCGGAAACGAATCACAACAAGGATGGTGGCCATGGCACATTGGATTGTATCATAGAATTGGAGGTGATAATATTTCAGCAGGAGCCCTTAACCAGGAGCCTGCAATTCCAATACTTGGTTTATGTAACGGCATTTCCACACATGAAGCTATTTTTAGACGAGTTCTTAAATAAGATTCGGCTTGCACGAGTGACCATTCTCAATCCCATGAGTAATAATCTTTCATGCAAGACTTTTGATTACCTGGAAAGGACTGGTTTCACAGGGATATCAATCTATAAATAACTAGTCGGTCTGTAAAAATGCCGTTCCACAAATACAATGCGGTTGTACGCTCCTAGCCATGGGGTCCTGATTTCAGACATGTTATGGTTGAGGAAAAGGTCATTTTTTCACTTTGCCCAGATCACTATTATCCTCACGTGATTGATAAAACTCTGTCAAAAGATATAAGTCACAACAGATAGATACTTGATTCGCATGTAACTTGCATAATGAAAGTGATTTCATGAAGGGACTGGAGGGTGTAAACTGTAGGTTGCAAGTTAGGGTTGCAGGTCACTGTTTACCAATAGCTGAAGCAACCTAAGACTTTGCTATTGCTAAAAAATAATGTTTGAGCTTAAGATCAGCATTTTTGTAAAGGTTTGGGTTGTTTCAGTTATAGTAAAACAATGAGCTGCAACCTGCACTTTACACCCTCCGTGAAGGTACAACATCCTGGAACCAGCTGGGCAAGGTGACAAATACATATATTTAACTATGAAACTTTGTGGCTTAATTTAATCAACAACTAATCCCCGTTTGGCCAGCAGAAGTCTCTCACGGCGAGAGGAAATTGAGGCCAAGGAAGACCTCTTTAAGTATTCCTTTAATTTAAAAATCTCTGCTAGTGGCAAACCAACGGGCATACTAAGGAAGGGAGGGGGGACGCACTAGAACCAATTTTGTTTGTTTTTCCAAAAATTGTGTACACATTGAATCTTTTCCTAATGCGACGCCTTCAGGCAAATTTGGAAAAAAATTGCTGGCTGACTAAAAAGATCAAATATACCGTAGTGTATGGGTGGGGCAGGACGATTTTTCCAACATCGCTCAAAGTAAACATCGACTAAAAATGGGCTCTTATCACCCCGGGCTTTCGTCGTCGTATGCGCCTTCTTCATTCTGCAAAGCGCAGCGAACTATGCAGATACAAAAGTATCAAAAGATCTTAGGTTTGATGTTGAAAATTTAGTTTCAAGATAAAATACTGCAAAAGTGCAAAGGGAACCGCAATTTTTCGGGTCGCATGTCTACGTTTTATTTGCGGTTCAACGAAATCAAAACATGTCATCATTGTTTGCACAAGCGTTTTCACAATGTTTAAGCCCTGGCCAAACTATCGAACAAAGTTGGATTCCACATGCAACATTGTTGGATGTAAATGTTGAGGTAGTGGCAAAAAAATATCCAAAATTGCTTGACGAAACATTCAAGTTCAAGTTGACGATAAATTTATAAATATGGCGCTAACACTGAAACGAAAACCGCTCGTAGCGTTTGTTCTTCTGGAGCTGTTTTAGGACGGAAATGAGGACTCAAATAGGAAAAACCAAACAAATGGCGAAGAGAACTAGTACAAAAAGGGTATGTTCACTGCAAGGTACATTCGCGTTTAGTATAAGATGAGAATGGACACAAACAGAGCGATAGTGTTTGAGGGGACTGAAAGTGCCCCAAAGACATGGCCTTGCTTCATACTTGCAGCGCGAACGTGACTTGATTCAGGACACAACGTTACTGGAAGAGCGGCAAAACACTGCAACATTTGTGCGTGGAGCAGAATTGTTGGTCGCAATGTTTGATCAAAAGCAAACTCCATCCAACACTTGATCGAACAAAAAATGTTGGACAAATATCATCCAACATGGGTGACCAAACGGTCGAACAATGTTGGATCGAGCAAAGGTAGAGCGTTGAATTCTACTTTGTTCGATCGTTTGACCAGGGCTCTACTCAAGAACTCAGCCTTGTCACGTAGCTACATGTGCGACCGGAACACAAACCAAAACAAAATTGGCCAGTGCCAATTTTTTTGGTAAAATCAGACCGACCGAAAAAAAAAATGTCTCGAGTGCGACCCCCTCCCCCCTAATCTAAACTTTTGATGAAAAAAGGCGGTCATTTCTCTTCAACCACGTCTTTAAAGTGAGCCAGGACAGTTAATTTCACTTTCGATAGGGGAATCTTGTCCAAATTTTACACCTCAGTTAGCTACGACTACAGAAAATTGGAATACTGTCTGAGCATACCCTCGTCCAATAGGGTTTTCTTGAGGCGCGAGAGAGCAGCGAAGCGGCGACAAATGAGAAAACCTTGGACTTAAATCTCACTTTCATGCAGACGCTAGGGTCAGGATAATAACAAGCAAATCAATATGACTGTCTCGTTTGATTGGTAATGCCGAGGGGACGTATGATTGCTAAGTTGCCATTGGTCCCTTTTGTAATTATCAATTTGACACATTTGACAGCTGACGTCTGCATGAAAGTGAGATTCAAGTCCAAGGTAACCAGAGGTTTTTCTCTTCCCGCCGCTTCGCGACTCGTCCTCACTGCTTCGCGGCTCAAGAAAACCTTCTGGGACCATGGTAGTCTGAGCAATGACGCCTTTAAAATTCGAAATTTGGGATCATCAGCGCCTTTGCCACCCAAGAATTTATCAGTTTCTGATGGCTAATAACTGGCTTGTTATCAAAGCTATAAATAAGGCTTAAACTGGAGATTTAACTAAGTTTAACAAAACGCACAAGGCGGAAATGAACTAGTGAACAAACTTCGCATTATAAAACATATGCTGTATTTTGAAAACTTGACGTTTCGTATGTAGCAACATACATCACCAGAAGTGACGGTTAAACGATCTGCATCAATTTAAACGTTGCCACCAGGTCCAATGGACACTTGGACCAACAGTGTCCAGATTTGATGAAGATTTCATAAAACGATTATTCCATTATATGGAAGATGATTGCGCCGGGCTTTCAAAAGACTATTTCTGGCCGTTTTTTAAAATGGAAGCAGTTCTGAGTTCGATGACATTTAGCAAAAAAAATACTGATTTCATTCGCGCTTCTTGCAAATATGAGTGGCTGCGGCCAACTCGGTGTCACGCGCCGCTTCTTTTATCCAACTCGCGCTTATAGAGTAGTTGTCTTTATACTGAAGCCTCTGAGCTGTAATTTTAGGAGGTCAAAAGAAACACAAAAGTGGCTACACAATAAAAAAAGGATTATTGTCAACTGAAATTTTTCCTGTCTCTTTTAATAACATGATTTATGGCTCTAGCTCAGCTCAAACATTCAGGTTGTATTTGCAGATGAATTTATGTTGCAATGTGGCGGCGCTTTAATCTCCCCTCGATGGGTTCTAACAGCAGCACACTGCGTTGATAAGAGGTATCCACACAAGTAAGTCTATACACTATGTGATAAATATGACCTGACGATGTAGCTATGACAGTAACATCTTTGTTTCAACATTCCTCCTTTACGAGGAGGAGCAGGCGTCTGTGTAACTATAGAAGGTTTGCAAGCAATCTCAAGAGACACATAACAATGATGTAATGTACAATTGCTGGTGGACAAACAACAGGAACTAATAAGGGCTGTTTTGTTTTTGCCCACCAACATGGCGGCGATGACGCAACGTAAAAACCATCTATTGCTTTAAATACTCGTAAAGCAAAGCACCGACAGAGGCTGCAGGGTAAAGAGCGCACCGTCGGCTTCCATTGATCCCAGTCTCAGAGCTGACGGAAGTACCAACGGAAAATAAAGCCGTGACTTTACCTGTACGAAAGCAGATGAAAGAAAAATCCCTCCACCTAGGTAGTCTTTGCTTAACGCAAAGTCCTGCAACGCTCCTCGCAAAGTTTTAACAGTTCAGCACTTCGCGAGGAGAATTTAGACCTTCCTTGGTTTTTTGCAATTTAAAGCCTAAAATTGCTTAGAATGCACTTACCGTAGTTTTACATGTCATTCTCAGGATAGACAATGCACCCAGCTTTTTGAGAAACCAGCTCAAGTCTCAAAAAACTGTTGTCAGGGACCACCATACATTTTGCTCTCCATCTGCCATTCACCCATTTACACCATGGAGTTGTCTTAGGGCGCTTTCCTTTTGTCAAAGAGATTGCAGCAGTTTGAGGGCCACACTTGCATAATAATCCCATTCTTCTTAAGGTGTATATATCATCCTCGAAGTGTGTTAATTTGAAGGCGTACTAGAGTTAGTCCTTCCAAATGTCTGGCCGGTCAGTTCTGGAAAGCGTCCTTAGACTTCAGTCTCAGAGGTCGTCTCTCTACTTTTTTTAAATTAGAGATGAGCGCTTAAAAAATGCTGTAGGCTAGGGAAATCAAAGATCAAATTGATGTGTATGTTGCCTTTTCTTTCAGTTTGAAAATTATCGTTGGGGATCATAAATTAGATACGCTAGAAAACACACAGCAGGAAATCTTCGCAAAGGCTGTGCATCATCCTGATTTTGATTTTGGAACCTATGAGAACGACATAGCTCTCGTCAAGCTCCAAAAGCCAGTGGAACTTGGCAAGTTTGTACGCACTGTATGCCTGCCAAGTAAAAACGGAGGCGATTTGGCGATCCCTGGTAGATACGGTTATGTAACAGGGTGGGGATATACCAGGGCCACAAGACCTTCAAATACTCTGCGATATTTGTCCATGCCAATCCAAAGCAACTCTCTATGCAGAGAAAGCACTTCGTATCCTTATTTCTCGCGGGCGATGTTTTGTGCTGGAGATGGCAAAGGTAAAAAAGGAACTTGCAATGGAGACGGTGGAGGCGCATTTGTTCGCGAACAGAGGAGAGGAAATGGCTATCGATGGGTTGCTACTGGAATTGATAGCTGGGGAGAAGGCTGTACACGGAAGTTTAAATACGGATATTACACCAGAGTTTATTCGTATGTTGACTGGATTAATAAAACTATGACTGAGGAGTAAGATTCACAGGAAGATACACTGTACCTGTTTCGCGATATAACAGTAAAGTTAATCAGTTTTTTTTGCATTATCATGCAGCGATATTTCATGCTGATTACTTCAGGAGTTTTAGTAGATTACCGGTACGTATGAATGTTTTTCATTTTTTTTTATGTAAAGCTGCTTTTAAGCCTTGGAACATCATATCTCAAATCCAACGCGCGCTGGTGGAATTATTGTTAAGCAACATCTTAGGAACGTTAAAAACCGACGACGATTCAACGTTCAACCAACATCATTATCAAGGCACAAAATAAGAGTTGGTAAGAGTGTATTTATAATACTAGATGGAACAATAGTTAATTAAAGACGAAAAGAGTACTACAAATGTCCTTTTAAATAAACAAAGCTACAATTTTGATGGAATCAGCGTAGGAATTTAAACGTGGATTCCGTTATTTTATTCAGAGAATCTCGTAGACGAGGCAGTCAAACTTTCCCTGGCACATTTATAAGATACGAAATTGGCTTTCCTTGAAGAGAAATGTATCCCCATGGGCTTCCAAAAGGTGCTCTCCAATTGCCGAGTTCTTATGAATGTGTAGACTTTCTGAAGTCGTTCGCTTTTCGATTCCGGTTTGGCAGTCGCTCTCTCTATTAAGAAATACTTTATCGCAATGTTTTATAGTCACTGAAATTATAGAACATCTTTCAAAACGTTTCTGAGCATTTTAGCAATTAAGAGTAGTGCCAGCGTTTTTGCAGAAAAAATAAATAAAAACGTACATGAGATATCACTCTGAAATTCTCTGAAACAACTAAAGCCGTGATATCCCGTTTTTCGTTTCGTTTTTCCGTTTGCACCAATCACAAAGTCGTCGACTATCCCGTGGGAATGCCATGGGTCGTCAGATGTCTCCTTCACTTCATGGCATTCCAGCATGATTATTGTGAAATATTAACTCAAAATACAAGCATGAGGTGTCAATTACTCCGGATTTGTGGCTTACATATGTTCTTATTTTCTGTTGTTATAAATTATGATTGCATGTAACGAAATAAAAGTGCTTTATTTTTAAAAGCGATAAATCTGTCAGGGCTCGCGAGACCCAGAGTCGATTTTGATCACTGATATCCAACAAAACCGAAAGTAGAATCACAAGTAAAACATACATCAAGTATGATCACGAATGAAACGTGTTTGTTCACGTCAGACAGTGCATTGGGCGAATAATGGTTGAAACATGATTATTCTGAGCATGATTGAAACAACCTCGCGAGGTAGGTTCAATCATGATCAGACCAAACACGTTCAAAATGGCGGATGGATGCAGAGAGGAGGCGAGTGCCCAACAGAACCAAATTTTGTATCTATTATGATGCCAAATGTCTAGTTGCAATATGGGCCGATGAAAAAATACGACGGAACATAATCGCGATTGTTGAGCCTGTGGAAAACGAAATGACGAAATGATGCTTGGCTTCCTTGGGTTGCTTGAGGGTCTTGGGTTGCTTGAGGTGCTTGAGTTGGCCTTCTTGAGGTGCTTCAGGTGCTTGTGATGCTTGAGTCCTTTGGGTTGCTTGAGGTTCTTAGGCTACTTGAGGTGCTTCGGTTGCTTGAGGTGCCTGGGTTGCTCAGGTTGCTTGAAGTGCTTGGGCTGCTTGGTTGCTTGAGTTCCTTGTGTTGCTTGACGTGTGTAATTACTTCGAGTTTTGATTGGTTTACTAGATTGTCTCCGTCCTTTTTGATTGGCCAAAGTAATTACTTTGGTTTTGGTTTTACGACACTCGATTGAAACTCGATCTACAACTTATAATTACAAGCTAATCAGGCAATAATTTTATTAGTCGCAAACATTTGCATAAATGCTTGGCGAACAAGAGAACACTATCAAGTAGTCTTAACCCGCGATATGGTCACGCGATACTGGTCAGGGGATGCCTTGTTTACAGGTGTCAGTTGATCAAACATGATGTCCAATATCAAAGATGAATGGTGTAAACTAGTAGCATAATACTGATCACATTGGCATACATGGAGGGGTGGACGTACGTACGTACTATTAAACCAAAATTTCTCGCATCGATGAGTTACCATATTTTCTTAACTATGGTGCATAGGGCGGTGAAACGGGCAGTCCGCTCTTGGTCCAATGTGTGATGCGGAGAAGGACTGGCACGAGCGCTCCCTCCGCGCTTCCGGTGCAATTAATGGCTGCCAAAAATATCCTTTAGACGAACCGGAAATCAAGTTTTCTTTCTTTATTTTTGGGCCACCAGGGCCCGGTTCCTCAAAAGCCGATTAACGCTAATCCCAGATTAAAAACTAACCAAGCATTTTATTTCTCGACTCGCAAATGCTGTTCAATGCAGATTTTTGGCAGAACTTTACATGAGAAGACGTCAATTTTGAAAAACAAAAATAAGCAAGAGAAACTTTCACCAAAAAGTCGAAAACGTGAAACAAAAGTTTACGCTAATCCTGGATTAAGTTAATCGGCTTTCGAGGAACCGGGCCCAGTAGTGTATTATTTAAAGGCCTTTTTGATATTTTTGACCCAAAACTCAATACTATTTTGTCTGTTGGAATATAACTCAAGTATTTTCGTCGGAACCTGCTTAAATTTGAGTGAAGTAAGACAGTGTCGAATGCAGGTATGTCCCTCTTGTCGTGACCAAGCCCTGTTCCGCTGCTTCTTTTAGGAGTACTCCACATTACTCCACTCTAAATTTTACATACGTGTAAGATCGATAGCTTTTACACAACATAGTAAAAATCCAGCTGGATAAATTTGGATATAGCAGCGTTTCAGAACTTCAAACTTGCTCACTTAAAATCGCTCGCGACAAATCGCCCGCCGCAGTCAATTTTACCGACAATAAAAAAACTATTTTCAAGATTTCGCCCGCTTGGGAAAATCAACAAACAACAAATAGGGTTTAATCAAGGCGCTTGTAAGTTCATCTTGATAATTTAAATAAAATACGAGTAAAGCTTGCTGTTAATACTCTGCCCGAAAAAGTTTGCAAAGACATGGCTTCGCACAACACCACAGAAAAGACACAAGAATTTATGAAAATGTGAAATGCTTTTGAATGTCTTCAAAGATAACAGTCCACTGCAGTCAATAACAGATCAACGTGTTACCAACTTAAATCAAGTACTTAATTACTTCAAAGCCTGGAAACAAGAGCTTCAACAAACATTCCACAGAAGGACACTGACGCGTCAGAACACTTCATAACATGGCAAACAATGTTTGATCTCGAGGTAATATATAGACCAGACTTAAAATGGATCACAGCAAAACAATGCAAAACTGATAAGTTATTGTAAATACCATGTCCTTGCCCCCTTAGGTATAACTATGCAAAAAAGCCATACTATTCCATGGCAACTCCTTCATATTTTGTAACAACTGAGGACAAAGCAATGATTACAGTTCCTTGTAGGATATCCTCCCCTGAGGAAAAGCAATTTGTAGCCTATCACTAGTGACTGCTACGTTTTAAGACTCCCCACCCTCTCCCAAACCCCATATTCTTTTCTTTGCCTTTGTGCAGTTTGGACACAAACAAATAAGCTAACCTGTGGCTGATCAATATGATCAAATTTTTGTTCCACTGTGTGAAACATAAGTAAAATAATTAAAAGCATAAGCCCTGGAACATCCCTTAAAAAATAACAATGACTGTATTTATTGTTAGGCTTGACTAGCAACACCGCACAGAGAACTTTAAAAATATAGCATAACTATTTCACACTCAAGGTTCACAGGCATCTATTTTTGGGGGTCTGAGGGCTTATTTAAAGAAAAGAAAAAAAGATGTGTGGCTGATCTAGCCCTTTTACTCAATCAATTAGTACAGATCAATACAGTAACTCTCTGTTTCACATTGTTTTCAAGGTCTCAGTGTCATATTCCAGCACTGGGCAAGGGCCCTTTTTGACTTGTGGCTGTTTCTGCTTAGGTGGCCTCAAACACCACAAGCCTTTTTGGAGACATCATCGCCTAGCCGGCCACTTCTGCTAAATAATTTTCGTGGTCAAATATTTGTTAATCCCTCCTACATGATTCAGTTTTTCATACATGTACTATCTGGCTGTTTCTGTGATTAAAGTTTTTAATTTCACACCGAGTTTGTTTCATTTGTTAACCTTATTTTGGGGTTGAGAGTTGCTTTGTAAATTTCTCCCCCTCATTCTACAGACTAACCCTAATTTTTGTCTATGATTTTTCCTCAACTCACCATTCACACACACAATATTGCCCTCAAACTTTGCCCTCTGCACTATTTCTCCCCCTCATTCTACAGACTAACCCTAACTTTTGTCTATGATTTTTCCTCAACTCACCATTCACACATACAATATTGCCCTCAAACTACCTGCTAATTAGTGAATGTTTTAGTTAGTGGAGAGAAAACCCTTCTTGTAAGGAGGATTCTTCTATCAACACCTATTAAGAAAGCCACAAAGGTTGCTAGGTTAACTGCTGCTTCATGTATTACTATTGTCTTGAAATCTCAACAGAATTTATCTATAACAACAAACAAACTTGATGTACAACGTCAAACATTTGGCAAGGGCACATGGCGAGCCTATATCCTTAATGCGCATGTCGCTAGCATTACTAAGAAACCATGAAATATCGACACATCTCCTTTTTTTTTTAAGGAAAAACATAACAAAATGAATCGGTTGAATACGATGCTTAAGCATGTTCTGGAATCTAACCAAGGAGAGCCCTAAGCATAAGTGGTCCTACGGTAAGACCAACGACTGTTCAATGTTCAAAGTTCATAGTTAACAAAAAACAAAAAAAAAAACAAAAAAAAATCAACAGTACTAAATGTCCTCTCTATAACGAATAGGTTTCCTAACAAGTCTACCACTTGAGGTTCTTTGTTCTGGAATCGCGTTCTGATCGCTTGCATCAGGACTGGCGTTGCTGCTTTCAGGAACGTCGGTATCCTCCACCTGGACGACGTTGGGAGTAGGCTCACTGTTGATATCCGGAATTTGGGAGTCGTCCCCTGATGTGTCATAACAAGTGGGTGTAGGTACCTTTCTAAGATGCCTACGATTTCTTCGCAGTCTTCTACCACCAGTGTCTATGATGTATGACCTGGGACTCTGGTCTTCACGGACGACCTTAGCTTCTGTGGTCCACTGCTTCTCATTATCCAGCTTGGCTCTGACCCGGTCTCCAGGCTGTAGCTTTGGTAATTCTCTCGCGCCATTCCTTTTGTCAAAGGACTCCTTGTAGCCCCGTTTGGCTTTGATATCAGCTCTTTTGATTGCTGTATGGTTTGGAAGCTTTGGCTCTAAAACTTTGGTCAGTGTTGGAAGTGTAGTACGTATCAGTCTTCCCATACTTCCCATGATCTGGCATCTTAATGGTGTTTTATCAAGATCTCTCTGGTTGATCAGTGGTACCAGAGGTTTGTGATCTGGAAACTTGGAAGCCCCACTAGATAACGTCATAGTCTCTCACATGTCCACACTGCTGCCAGGCACTCTTTCTCAATTTGAGCATATCTGACTTCAGTCTCTGTAAGTGTTCTACTACAAAAACCAACTGGGCGGAGTTGGTCACTGGGACCTTGCATCAGAACCCCGCCAATCCCAGAACTACTAGCATCTGCACAAACAACAGTGGGTATCTTAGGATCATAGAATGCTAACACTGTATCGCTTGAAATTATTTCTTTGACTTTGGTAAATGCAGTTTGCTGGAGAGGTCCCCAAGTCCAAGCGGTATCTGACTTTAGTAGTTCGCTCATTGGACGCATTACTGAAGCAAGGTTGGGAATAAACCTCCCAAGGTAGTTAATCATGCCAATCAGTCTGCGTAGTTCTGGAACATTGGTTGGCGCTTCGAGCTCCGTAATCGCCTTCACCTTCTCTGGGTCTGGACTTACACCCTCGGTACTGAGAACATGTCCAAAGTATGTTAGCTTGTTTTTCTTGATCTCGCACTTCTCTTTGTTCAGTTTCAGTCCTGACTCCTTAATGACTTGAAACGTGTTCTGTAAATTCTCATCATGTTCTTCGGCAGACTTTCCATACACAATAATGTCATCCATAATCGCTTCACAACCTTCTCTGTTCTTTAACAGATTACTCATTAGAGACTGGAAAATTTCTGGGGCAGACGTGATTCCGAATGGAAGTCTTTTAAAACAGAACCTACCAAACGGAGTCATAAACGTGGTCAACTTGGCACTATCTGGATGTAGAGAGATCTGCCAAAATCCACTGGACGCGTCAAGTTT
>NC_090870.1:46282813-46287813 GCF_036669935.1 Montipora foliosa
AAGAAACAAGTAGTGGGTTAAATGGAAATAACGAATTTCGTTCTGATTGACAAGTAAATAATATAACAATTATCTTAATTCATTCATTTAAGTGTTTGTGCTAAAGTTAATAGCAACAATTCCAATTCACTGTTACTCTGACATGTAGACTTGAAGACCTCAATAACTCACTTCACTTGACATAAGCAATCGACAATCACCGATCAGTTTCACAGTCACTCCATCATAACACGGGCTCAAACAGCTAGCTATCTGCAGGAAGCTGAAGTAGCTGACTCGGTGAATGCAGACATTATTTAATTCAGGTATTAGCCAAAGCAGTTCGAGTAAAAATATCCACTCTGGCAACCGTTTTTAAAGCCATTTCTCTGTGAAGAACGTACCTGCTCCTTTCAACAACTTCCTGATTAAAAACATGTACAAAGTACAGCGATTCAGTCATTAAAGTTATATTTAAATAGTACTTACCATTCTTTTCGTGTTCGAGCTGCCCAAATTGAAAGGTGACATCATCGCCAATTAGCACAAATGGCGCCCAGTATTTTATGGCCGAATAATTCTTTGTCTCCTGAAGAGATTTCATGGCATGGTGAAGAGCTGCACTTGCACTTTTTCTATCTGCCAAGTGTTGGTAGAAACTCTCCATGAACATCCAGGTCGCTTCGTCGTCGATTGCCCAGAGTGACACCAGAACAGACCGGGCACCAGCACACAGGAAAGCCCTGGCTATTCCCACAATACCCTCAGATTTTACCTCTCCCTGGCCACTATGACAGCAACTCAGCACAACCAGTCTTGCCTGAGGACGAACTGCGTGAACATCGCTCAACGATAGCATGTAATCTTCTTCTTTGGGGATCTGGGATGTGCGTTCGCGATTTGGAGCCAAAGCAATTTCTCCAAATTCGTCATCTCCATGTGCAGCAATGTGGATTAAAGCAACCGACTTCATTCTTTTCAGCACCTCAGCTTTGGTTGCATTTTTTCCTGTAAGAGGCACGGTCTGCAGAAGTTCTCCAATTATATCCACCTCTTTTTTTGCACACGGCAGCTGTCCATACATGGGTTCACCAGTGCCGTAAGTGACTTCGCTCAAGCACGGATCGCCTACAAGCAGCGCTTCATTCTTACTTTGGAAGTCGTCAGGTGCCATAGTGATCAATTTTAAAGAAGTAAGCGAGGGAATTGCACGGATCCTGACAGAGTCACTCATTGCAGAAAAAGGAGCCAGGCAAAAGTGTCCATCAGGAACAAACACTAAGTCATCACCCTGGATCATGTCTGCTATGGGACTGACTAAGACATCATACAAGGGCTGCAAAGAGTGCACAGAGAAGCTCAACGACTGAAAGGTTTCTTTAACACCTTCCCTACTGCTCGAGAAGTCGCTGCCTTGTCTTTCAAGTGAACGATTCTCACATCGCAAAACGGCCCCTGCATTAATCTGTTCAAAAGTACTTTTCATCAGAGACTTGGCAGTTCCATTTTCGATTTTCGTTTGTCTAAAATTTATCCCGATATCATCTCTTAGCAACCAGAAGCTGATCGTGTTTCCTTCAAGTGCTGTGAAAACAGTTTGTGAAGGTAGATCTTTCATAACCAAAGAGATAGTTACCTTCATTGTAAGTTTCTCATCAACGCTGTATTTCATCTTTAAAATGTCTGCCAAAGCCTGTGCTCGTCCTTGCTCAGCAGCATACAAAGCTTCATCAACCTCTCCATTCTTCAAGAGTGCTGTCCACAGAGCGGTGTACACAAACCCCTTTGTGTCATGAAAGCTTATTTTCCATGAATCCTCTGACAGAAGAAGACGCCTAACTTCATCAAAATAATAAATGCTTAGACGATAGTAATTAAGAGCTTTGCTCAAGGAGCCAAAAAATTCATGAACAAGACCAATATGATAACATGCGATTGCCAGCCCTATTGGGTCATCCGTTTCCTTGCAAATACTAAGATGTTGATGGTGGTACTCTATGGCTTGCTTGAAATTACCAAGACTTTTATAAGCGTTGCCGAGATTGCAATAAGCTCTTCCTTCTCCAGCCCTGTCCCCTATTACTTTTGCAATACTAAGATGTCGATTGTGGTACTCTATGGCTTGCTTGAAATTACTAAGACTTTGATCAGCGTTGCCGAGATTGCCATAGGCTGTTCCTTCTCCGGCCCTGTCCCCTACCTCTTTTGCAATACTAAGATGTTGATTGTGGTACTCTATGGCTTGCTTGAAATTACCAAGATTTTGATAAGTGTTGCCGAGATTGCCATAGGCTGCTCCTTCTCCAGCCCTGTCCCCTACTTCTTTTGCAATACTAAGATGTTGATGGTGGTACTCTATGGCTTGCTTGAAATTACCAAGACTTTGATAAGCGTTGCCGAGATTGCCATAGGCTGTTCCTTCTCCGGCCCTGTCCCCTACCTCTTTTGCAATACTAAGATGTTGATGGTGGTACTCTATGGCTTGCTTGAAATTACCAAGACTTTGATAAGCGTTGCCGAGATTGCCATAGGCTGCTCCTTCTCCGGCCCTGTCCCCTACCTCTTTTGCAATACTAAGATGTTGATGGTTGTACTCTATGGCTTGCTTGAACTTACCAAGATTTTGATAAACGTTGCCGAGATTGCAATAAGCTTTTCCTTCTCCGGCCCTGTCCCCAACCTCTTTTGTAATGCTAAGATGTTGATGGTGGTACTCTATGGCTTGCTTGAAATTACCAAGACTTTTATAAGCGTTGCCGAGATTGCAATAAGCTTTTCCTTCTCCGGCCCTGTCCCCTACCTCTTTCGCAATACCAAGATGTTGATTGTGGTACTCTATGGCTTGCTTGAAATTACCAAGACTTTTATAAGCGTTGCCGAGATTGCAATAAGCTCTTCCTTCTCCGGCCCTGTCCCCTACCTCTTTCGCAATACTAAAATGTTGATGGTGGTACTCTATGGCTTGCTTGAAGTTACCAAGACAGTCATAAGCATTGCCGAGATTGCAATAAGCTTTTCCTTCACCGGCCCTGTTCCCTACCTCTTTTGCAATACTAAGATGTTGATGGTGGTACTCTACGGCTTGCTTGAAATTACCAAGACTTTGATAAGCATTGCCGAGATTGCAATAAGCTTTTTCTTCTCTGGCCCTGTCCCCTACCTCTTTTGCAATACTAAGATGTTGATTGTGGTACTCTATAGCTTGCTTGAAATTACTAAGACTTTGATAAGCGTTGCCGAGATTGCCATAGGCTGCTCCTTCTCCAGCCATGTCCCCTACAGCTTTTGCAATACTAAGACGTTGATGGTAGTACTCTATGGCTTGCTTGAAATTACCAACTCTTTGATAAGAATTGCCGAGATTGCCATAAGCTCTTCCTTCTCCTGCCCTGTCCACTACCTCTTTTGCAATACTAAGATGTCGATGGTGGTACTCTATGGCTTGCTTGAAATTACCAACTCTTTGATAAGCATTGCCGAGATTGCCATAGGCTGCACCTTCTCCGGCCCTGAAACCCACTTCCTTAAAAATGGCTAATGCTTCTGTGTAATTTGTTATGGCCTGATTAAAGTCAGCTGTGCCCTGATAGTATCTACCAAGATCGAAATAAGCCAAACCCTCTCCTTGTCTGTCTCCCTCCTTTCTTGCAACGCTAAGCTCTTGCATATGCCGCTCCAAAAGGTCCAACTTTTTATCCACCATTGTTGATAATCAAAACCAGGAAGTTTTTCTCAGAAATCTGGGGTGCACCTAGAGGGTAAATGAACGAAAACACAATAGGTTCAATGCTCTGAGTACAGGATGCTAAACTGGACATTGAAACTATTGTGTTTTCGTATTTCTCGGCGTTGTTTTAAAAAGTAGGTACGCAATGCGTACATGTGGGTAGCCACTTAGACACCGTACTGCCAATGGAGTCTTAAGTATGCTGTTCGTTTTCATTTGGGTTCTAACCATTTACTATACTAGCTCTCTACGAACTTCATTGGCTTCTCATTGCCTATCAAATCAGGTTAAAGATCTGGGTACAACAATTTGCCCAAGGCATCGTGATCCGATTTGGAGAGGTAATAAAAATTGCGCCTGCCCACATGAATGGGCATCACACATGGCAGTGAAAGGGGAGTGCGGATTAACCCTTAACACTGGCTAAAACCAAACTGGAATGCAAAATTACAAACTGGAATGTTTGATTCAGTACAGTTTTAACCAATAGGAATCAAATATCAAGTGGTGGCTTATTAGTACTGAATCAGTCGACTGTTTCATACCCACCCCGCCAATCGTAATTCTTGTGATGACAAGTTGTCTGGCTCAAATCAAACCACAACTAAAGCAGTTTCGCCCGAGCCAATGAAAAGCAACCATGTTCCAGGGTTCTCCAAATTTACCGCTTGTAAGAGCACTTATTACCGCCTGCAAACGCTCAGAAGTCGCTTATCCGTTGCAGAACGTCCAACACTAACCAAATGCTTTACCGGTTTGAAAAGGTCCCTTACCAGTTATGCTGAAAACTAGGGAGAACCCTGTGTTCGTGCCAATTTTTTTACACATTATTTATTCTTTAATTTCTTTATGAACATAAAGCAATCTTTGACTCACCGTCAATATTGAAACTGTTCATGACCTTCAAGCAGACAATTTTCATACCGACTGCTAAATCACTGTTTAATTTATGGCAGCAAAAATGACTTGCAATACGGACTTGTTCCTTACCAGCCAAAACGCAGTCAAGGCATGCTATTTTTTGAGAAATCCGCATTACTTATAATTTTTACACACGTGCACAGATAATTGAAGGAAAAACAGCAATTCCATGTACTTACTTCGCCCGTTGTGTATGAATGTTGGCACTTGCAGGCAGATTTGGATTTGATCCCAATCAAACAAACACTTATTAAGCCCTTAATGTACGAGATCTTGCGATGAATTGCACGCCCCTTAGAACCTTTGTAATGAGAAACATCGACTGCTTTTCTTGCTGTGTCTTAGCGCTCAAATAAATCTAATTAGAGATCAT
>NC_090870.1:46300313-46320313 GCF_036669935.1 Montipora foliosa
ACTGGTGGACAGGACATTTAAAATTAATAACACCTGGACCGGTTTCCACAACAACATTAAGGAGCTTGCCAACATTCTCGGAAAGAATCAATTTCCATCCAGTCTAGTGAACAGAACTGTTAAACAATACCTTAACAAATTCTTTGCCTCCCCCCTGCACGCTTCCGCAATAACCAACTCTAATGAAATTCGCACGCACTATTACAAATTACCTTTTGTTGACCCTTTCTCGACTCACGTTCAGCGCAGAATCAAGAAGTTAACACAACGCTATTGTAAAAACTTGGACATCAAGCTAGTGTTTGCCCCATACAAGATTAAGAACTTATTCAGTGCCAAAGATGCTATTTCCAAATTATCACGATCCCGTGTTGTTTATAAATTTTCTTGCGCAGGCTGTAGTGCCTGTTATGTCGGCGAAACAAACCGACATCTTGCTACACGTGTTTGTGAACATTTAACATCTGATAAGAACTCGCATATCTTTCAGCACATTAATGGGTCAGAAGCATGCAGATCTTTATGCTCAGAGGATTGTTTTTCAATTCTTGACACCGCCTCCACGCCTTTTCAACTAAAAATCAAGGAGGCCTTACACATAGGTTGGGAAAAACCCTCATTAAACAAGCAAGTTAATCATGTCAATTTAACACTTTCATTGTAATTTTCCTCGTCCAATACCCATTGTCTTCTCATCATTGTATTTTCTATTACCTCACATTCACGTTGTTATTTAATCAGTACTCATGCATGTTATTAGCTATCTTTATATAACACCGACTAGCGGTTCACTTGTATTCACAACTGACGATGGATGTCGATCATCCGAAACATGTTTTGTAAATTTAAAATTGTGTGTTTCTATTTGAAAGATAAATATCATAATAATAATAATAATAATAATAATAATAATAATAATAATAATAATAATAAGTAAAATAAGAAATATATGCACCCTCACAGCCGTACAGCCACCTTGCACATTTTTTTTTGTTTTTCTTGAAAAAATATTTTAATCACATTTTCTGAATGAAACTTGCACCTAGATTATGGATAAATTGCGCTCTCTCTCTGAACTTTAACGAACAAGAAATCCTTTCCGACCTACAAGACATACATGGTGTGGTGGTCTGCGGGTTTTAGAGAATTATATTGACCACAAGCATGCTAATTCCGTTGTATGTGTCGAAAACACTGATGTATAAACTATCCAGAAACTAGTGTGTGCATGTCAAGGTAGCTCAAACCAGCTTCAACCATTTTTGAGGGAATGTCTCATTAGACAGACTAACTCTATAATGCTGTTTCAACGGTAATGTTATGGTACCACATGAAACCCTGCCCATAATCGTTAAACAAGATGCACATGTTACTGTGACGTAATAAATTACCATGGCAACAGAAGAACCATCTAAAAACGCCCTATATTTTGTGTTAAAGCACTAAGTATGTCAAAAACGAACTAAGGTGACCCCCATTTTGTATTGCTGAAAAGCGCTTAGCAGGCTAAGATGAAACTCTTTGCAAAGTTAAAAACAAATCTTGAGCGGATTCAGAACCGCGTTAAAATTTCCCAATTGTGAAGGTGGCTATGAATCTGCTGCAAAGAATTTTTTTAAACTTTGCAATGAGTTTTGTCTTAGCGTGCCAATTACTCTCCAGCAATAAAAAATGGGAGTCATCGAGTTCGTTTTTGAGATATTCACGTTTAAAGATAAAATATAGCGTGTTTTTCAGTGGCTATTTTTTTTGTTCATGGTAACTTTGTCACTGTGCTACAACTTCGGTTATAAATAGTTGAAATTTCGCTAGAACAGCATGTCAAGCGCGAGTCAAGTTTTTAAAACTGAGCAAAGGTTAATCCGTGCTCCCCTTTCACTGCCATGTGTGATGCCCATTCATGTGGGCAGGCACAATTTTCCTTATTACATCTCCATCGGATTCCAACTCGATCACGATGCCGTGGGCAAATCGTCATACCCAAAAATTATATCATCTATCTCAAAAACACCTTTTAAAAGCAATTAATAAGAAAATAATAACCGTTAGTTTCACGGGCAGTGATACAATCTGGCTGCACTGATCAATGTACTCGCTTCAGGGACAACTGGAAAAGTGAGGGCTCGCAGTCTCGTACAACAATACATGATTACATGGTCTTACATATCTTGCTTACTCGATTTTCGCCATTGGAGCGATTGCTGAATACCCGTCCACAAAGGAGCGTTTACCTTCACGCTAGCCGCAGTGCCGAAGTGAACGAACGTGGATTTTGCGCAGTTCAAGTCGGATAGAGTGAATTCAGTAGAATGGCTGATGCCGCAGTGCCTTAGTCGACTTACGGTTACATTGAGCTGAGTAGAGTGGCTAGTGCCACAGTGCCGCGGTGCTTACCTCATGGATTAAAGAACGAGGTACATCCAACAACACGACTGCGGCGGCACTGTGGCAGCAGTGTTTTTAGGGTCCATTTCTTCTGGCCGGGTATTCTGCTTTTGACATTAAGTCTGTAATAGGTAGTATCTGTGGATTTCGCAAAGAGATTCTCTGCTCAATATCTTAATTTAAGTGATTATATTTAAAGCTTACCCGCACGTGTCAGCAAAAGCCTAGCCTCTGTATCCAGAGAAGAATCCAACACTTTATAACTTCTCATGTGTGCCTTGATGTCCTTATCACATTTTGCTATTATTACGCATCGAACGTTTGCTGGATTGTCAGAACTTGGGCCACAAATACCCCAACAAACTCAGAATAGAACCGCATGCAGTCATAATGGTCTGTTGGCTTTGTCCTAATCTCTTGCATGACAGCTCTGACGACAAAATCACGGCACAACTCGTGAAAGTCATGAAGCGTTCGACCGGTTCAATGGTTGTTTGAGGGCTTCGAGGAAAATCCAAGCAGCGTATACTTACAGAAGGGGGGATACCTTTCTTTGTTTGTTTTGCAGGTATGTTCACAAAGTGAATTAAGGAAACTTGTTTGCGCAAAAATATGGAATGGAATGAATCTTGCTAGTATGCAAATTTTTAGGTCAGTTATTTTAATTACCGGATATGTCACTCTTAAACCAAGACAGTTAAATTTCAATGACACGTTCCCCTTGACCTACAGTAGTTCCAGTCAATTCACGTTGTATTGTGTCAGTAAACCTAGAGTCTCGACTTGTTTAGTGAATAAATCGAGATTAGCGTGTGATTTCGATATACCTCGCCTCTGCTTTGGTGGTCAAAGGTCGACTTTTGTTGACAAACAGCATGTTGAAATTAGGCCTCAAAAATCCTCCGTTTCATTTACCCAAAAATTTTATTGAATTTAATTGCAGCGGAAACATTGCTTATTCCGGTGATTATACTCTCGTTTGAGAAAGCCATGTACCAAGATGCTTTTTGACGGTCGAATTTCGCACAAATTTGGCACTCCCCTTGCAAAATGAATTTGAAGCTTTCTGTTAAGTTCTGGAAATTTCTAAAATGTGACAGCTTTATTCAAGAGTCAAATTCCAGCTTTTATTCCAGAAATTAAGTGATTCGTATATACCATTTCATCATTGATTCCAGAAATTGTTTTCCAGGTTTTGCACGTTTAGGGTTCTTTCAAAAGCTGGAAATAGCTTGAATTTGATACATCTATCAGGTGCTGCTGGAAAATGACAGTTTCTTCCAGTCTTCATTTCTTGCAGGAAACTGGAAATAAACTAGCAATAGTCTACAGCTTGTTAACAATTTTAACATTTCTCAAATGAAACAAATTTTATGTTTATTACAGTTTCTATTCTATAAATTCAACTCTTTTCAGATAAAAAAACTTAAAGAAATGTTTAGCATGCAGTTTCTTATTATGTATAAAATTTAAGAAGTAAGAAAATTCCTTTGTAGAACCAGACATGTAAACGCTATGTAAAGTTTATCATATAACTATGTTGAGCTATATAAAGGCTATTTACTGCTCCTTACTTGCTATGTAATAACTATGTAACTTGCTACATTACATAGTTCAGTCTGTGTAAAGCATATGCCATTACTATTGCAATACCATTTAAAGGTCACATAGCTCTCTGAAATAGCTTATGAATGTGAATGTGACATCTTTCGAGTTAATACATTTACTTAGCTTACGCAATGTCCTTTAATGGCTCCAAACTTTGAACATAAAAGCACTCTGTACATGGAGAAATGAAAAAGAAAGCTTATATTCCGATGTATTCAATAGGTTGTGAGAAAAACCAATCAACGGATTACCTTGTTTGAGGCTCTCTGAGTCTCATAATCGGCCTTACTCAAAAGGAACATGATGCATTACTCTCGAAAATTACACACTCTAAGTCAGCACTTAATCCTTTCAATGAACTCCAGTATCTTTCAAATCTTGCTCCGTAGAAAGATTGTCATCCTCCGCCATCTTGGATAACACGTGAGAGATCGGATCGGGAACTAGTGAGTCCTTTTCGTTTTGGTCAGCAGTCAGCAGCAGGGCGCTTATACATAGGGCGTCTATAGGGCAGTGAAACGGGCATTCCGCTCTTCGTCCAATGTGCGATGCGAAGAAGGACTGGCACGAGCGCTCCTTCCGCGTTTCCGGTGCAATTAATGGCTGCCAAAAATATCCTCTCGACGAACCGGAAATCAAGTTTTCTTTCTTTATTTTTGGGCCACCATTAGTGTATTTAAAGGCCTTTTTGATATTTTTGACCCAATACTCAATACTATTTTGTCTGTCAAGTATTTTCGTTGGAAGCTGCTTAAATTTGAGTGAAGTAAGACAATGTCGAATGCAGGTATGTCCTGCTTACTGTGACCAAGGGTAACCGGTCGTTTGGACAACGTGTCAGCTTGCTAACGACCTGTTTGCCAACGTATGAAGTTTATTCGCCAACGTCTAATGTCAGTTCGCCAACGCTTATATGTCAGTTCGCCAAAGTCCAAAATACTTTGTGAAATAGATCTGAAATGTATTTACAAATTACCAAACGAAGATAATGTGACCTTTGATCAAAGATGAATTGTTTGATTCGGCTTGAAAATGTTCGTTTCAGTCTCACCAATCTCTCTCTCTCTCCCTCTCTCTCCCACGCCATCCACGGCTTTATCTCTGAACATAAACCGGCTGTAAAACCCTTTTATTAAACATTTGCGTAGTTAAAGAGCCATCAAGTTGAAATATGTTTGTTTGATTACGCGCTTAGAAGCGTTCACTTGTTTCCCGCAAGTTTCGCCTACGTGTTTGTTCTACTCTCGCAGAGGGTTTTTGCATTGTTTGAAACACTGATTAAATATTTGCGGCGAAACTTTTTCCTTCCCCCACTCAACTATTAAATGTTCCCCCTACAGCCTGCTTCTCTAATTAGAATTAGAAACGCGATAAAAACAATGTGTCTGAGCTCATTAACTTCGCTTGTGCGGCATGTTGCAAGGAGGTGAGAACTTTTTGAACTTGAATAGGATATTGTTTAAACGTTTAATGATATGTAACTACAAAAAAGAACAGATAACACCAACAATATCTGCCAATCCAATTCCTGCGATTTTGATCCGGCTTAATCAGGAATTGCTGTATAAAAGGGCTGTGATTTTCTGTTCAATTCAACCCACTCATCTTATCAAAGTATTTTTGCTGATCAAATATTTTTAGAAGAGTCACTCGAGATGGAAAGCTATTATTGTATCTATTGCAATGAGGAGGTAACAGCGAGACAGGAAGCGCTCCTCTGCGATGGCTGCAACAAATGGCAACATCGACGTTGCAACACGGGAATTTCGAGACAGCAGTATAGAGATGCTGTTAAGTCCGGATTAGAGGTGGTTTGGCGATGCCTATATTGCAGTGAGATCTCTGATCCACTTGCGGAGAGTAGCAGAATCGAGGAAGAGATGGATGCCTTTGACATTCCGCCATCTTTTGGTATGCTTGTTTTTTCACTTTGTAAAATTAAGCGTTCCTTACTTGTTAACCTCATCTTCTCCCGCGCTTACCGGCAAGAGTTTCAAAAAAGAAATCTAAGACGACATTTGGCGAAAAACCAACTCCTCATGGTTAATGAGACAGGTGAGGGGGTCGTCCTAGGTTTTAATGTTCCAGATCAAGGTGTCTCTTCTAATATTAAACCAGTATTCGGTCTATTTTCAGCTTTAAAATTTCTACTTTGCCGATTTTTCGAAGTAATTGGTATTTGTGCTTTCCAAAATTTCAAGGAAAGTATCCAGAAATCTTTCGTTGTATAGTTTTATTGCATCAATCGCTTAATTTTTGAAAGCATAAAATATGTTCCTTACTTCCTGACGACCATATGCGACATACTGGCAGTGTATTGTTCATCCGAAAGGGAATCCCTGCAAGGCGTCAGTGACAGAACGAGACGGGGTTTTCAGGCCTGGCCAGCATAATCACAACCATACAGTGGAGGTGCGGGCAGCAACCGCAGCCAAGATAGTCTCCCGCGTGAAGAGTAAGGAGTTGGAGGAGAAGTTCAAGTCAGCGTCAGCAATAGTGGATGAGGTAACCATACACTCATTTTTTAAGCATAGCATAGCGAAAGAGACTCAGAGTACATTTAGAGAACTCAGCGATGAAAATGTTCTTTAAAAGAATAGCGAGGCTGAAATTTGAGAAAATTTAAGAAGTTGTAATTGAAATTTGTAGACGACGTTTCAACGTTTGGCTAATGTCATTATCAAGTCAAAAAAGGGAAAGATAAAAAATGTTTAAATACTAAAACGACAATAGGTGATGGAATGTTCTTAAACAAAGAGCTTTCCGTGAATGGAATCAGTCTACGTGGAATCTGCGTGTTGAGACTAGAATTGCTGCTTGGTGAAAAGCATCTCACATTTTCCTTGGCACTTTTTTTTTTTTAAGTCATGTTAGATGAACTGACTGCTGCACCTTGTCCAGCCCTCCCTAAGCCTGCGCATGTGGCTAGAGCTGAAACCGACTCCGACAGAAACTCAGACCCGAGCAACCGAAAGATCTGGACTTCGAAATGGGCGAGGAATGTCTCCCTCCCGGTTTCTTCCAAGCCGACCTGACAGTTAAGCAGAGAAGGCATCTGATCTTCGCCAGACAGGAGCAGCTAAATACCCTGGCCAAGGCTAAATCCTGGTACATGGACGGAACCTTCAAGCTTGTGCGACACCCATTCAAGCAGCTACTGACGGTGAATACTTTCGTCCGATCCGGGGAATATGCAAAGCAAGTCCCGCTTGTGTTTGTCCTGATGGCCAACAAGAAAGAAAAAAGACTACAAGAAGGTATTAATCACTGTTTAGTTATAAAATAATAAAACTGAGAAAACATTATGCAGTCTATTGAGCATTAAAGTAAAGATAAAGACAACGCAATATTCGGAATCGAACTGGGAAAACATTATGCAGTTTCCAAGTATTATAGTAAGGAATCGAACTCGAAAACGTTATGCATATGCAGCTTCCAAGTATTAGTAAAACTATCTAAACCTCTTTCTACTAATCAATATCCTAGAATTTGTGTCCAATGAAAAACTGAAGCAGTATCGAAACAAGCGAGGCTATTCGACAGCTGGGAGAAGTACGAAAGGAAAGAGAAGACCGCCGCACAGTTGCTGAAAACGTGCTCACATCTCAACGGCCCCACTCGTGGAAACTGAAGAAGTCAGTAAAAATCACAACCAAAAAACGGTTCCTTTAGGAGCCACCAAGTTTGCAAAAGAATATGACCAGCAATAAACTATCAATAAAGAAAGCTAATAAAATTTGAGGGGGGATTGGGGCGTATTGAAAGGTTCAATAACAAATATGGCAGTTCAGGTATTTAAAGGGCTTGATGAATTATTGTTCCTATTGCAGTCTCGCAAATAATGGTCACGCGTGACATAGCTCAACTGTAAGGTTACGAATGCATTCAGAATTTAGTACCCGTTGAAGATAATTTTAGAATATAAGAATGTAATGGAACTAGTAAAAGATAAAGTAACGAGGTTTGCCGTATTTTTACATCAAGAAATGACATTTATCAGTGATAGTTTTAGTAATAAGGTTAATTAAGGTTCGGTCATTTATATCAGCGAATCAAACCGGCGAAAAGTGAATAAAGAGTCTTTCGCAAGGAATCGCAAAAATTAATAAGCGACATTCACGAGCCTTGTCCTAACGTTGTTAGTTTCATTGATTGGTATCATCGGGCGAATCGTCTTTAGCTTCGGGCGAATCTCCGTCGGGCGAACAGGCTTTCGGGCGAAACAACCGTAATTCCACATCAACAATCCCTCTCATGAAGTGAATTGCAAGTTATCTAATTGACAATTATTTTCAACAAAAAAGGTGTTTTTGGACGTTGGCGAACTGACATATAAGCGTTGGCGAACCGACATTAGACGTTGGCGAACCGACTTCATACATTGGCGAACAGGTCGTTGGTGAAACGACCGGTATTCTGACCAAGCCGTGTTCCGCTGCTTCTTTTAGGAGTACTCCACATTACTCCACTCTAAATTTTACACATGTTTAAGATTGATAGCTTTTACATAACACAGTAAAAAACCAGGTGGATGTATAATTTGGATATAGCAGCGTTTCAGAACTTCAAACTTGCTCACTTAAAATTGCTCGCGACGAATCGGATTCCCCGTCACAGTCAATTTTACAAACAATATTTTAAAACTATTTGCAAGATTTCACCCGCTTGGGAAAATCAACAAACAACAAATACGGTTTAATCAGGGCGCTTGTAATTCCATCTTGATAATTTAAACAAAATACGAGTAAAGCTTGCTGTTAATACTCTGTCCGAAAAAGTTTGCAAAGACATGGCTTTGCATGAAAACACCACAGAAAAGACACAAGAATTTATGAAAATGTGAAATGCTTTGGAATGTCTTCAAAGATAACAGTTCACTGCAGTCAATAACAGATCAACGTGTTACCAGCTTAAACCAACTACTTAATTACTGTACTTAAAAGCCTGGAAACAAGAACTTCAACAAACATTCCACAGAAGGACTGATGTGTAAGAACACTTCATAGCACGGCAAACAATGTTTGATCTCGAGGTAATATATAGACTAAACTTAAAATGGATCACAACAAAACAATGCAAAACTGATAAGTTATTGTAAATACCATGTCCTTGCCCCCTATGCAAAAAAGCCATACTATTCCATGGCAACTCCTTCATATTTTGTACCAACTGAGGACAAAGCAATGATTCCAGTTCCTTGTAGAATATCCTCCCCTGAGGAAAAGCAATTTGTAGCCTATCACTACTGCTACGTTTTAAGACTCCCCATCCCCTCCCAAACCCCATATTGTTTTCTTTGCCTTTGTGCAGTTTGGCCCCAACAAATAAGCTAACCTGTGGCTGATCAATATGATCACATTTTGTTCCACCGTCTGAAACATAAATAAAATAATTAAGAGCATGAGCCCTGGAACATACCTTAAAAAATAACAATGACTGTATTTATTGTTAGGCTTGACTAGCAACACCACACAGAGAACTTAAAAAATATAGCATAACTATTTCACACTCAAGGATCACAGGCATCTATTTTTGAGGGTCTGAGGGCTTATTTAAAGAAAAGAAAACAAAAATGTGTGTCCGATCTAGCCCTTTTACTCAATCAATTAGTACATATCAATACAGTAACTCTCTGTTTCATATTGTTTCCAAGGTGTCAGTAAAAGGCCTTAAAGGACTTCTACATCTGCATCTAGTGAGGACATATTCCAGCACTTGGCAAGGTCCCTTTTTGACTTGTGGCCGTTTCTGCTTAGGTGGCCTCATACACCACGAGCCTTTTTGGAGACAATCACCGCCAAGCTGGCCACGTCTGCTGAATAATTTTCATGGTCAAATATTTGTTAATCCCTGCTACGTGATTCAGTCTTCCATACATGTACTATCTGGCTGTTTCTGTGATTAAAGCTTTTAATTTCACACAGAATTTGTTTCATTTGTTAGCCTTATTTTGGGGTTGAGAGTTTGCTTTCTAAATTTCTCCCCCTCATTCTACAGACTAACCCTAACTTTTGTGTATGATGTTTCCTCAACTCAGCCACCATTCACACACAATATTCCCCTCAAACTACCTGCTAATTAGTGAATGTTTTAGTTAGTAGAGAGAAACACCTTCTTGTAAGGAGGATTCTTCTATCAACACCAATTAAGAAAGCTACAAAGGTTGCTAGGTTAACTGCTGCTTCATGTATTACTATTAAATAACCAATCTTAATTTCACTTGGACAGTTCATCTTTAATTTAATATGGCTCCTTCGTGGGGTACCAGACACAAATGGTAACATAATTAATGTTTAACTACTGTTTGCAAGACATTATGTTTTGGTGCGATATTGTTTCTTGTCGCCTGTTTAAATTACATGTATTTTATGTCATCTGTATTTCGAACACGAATTAGATGTTTTTGCCATACATTCCGTCACTCCCCTCAGAGGGTTTTTGATTCAAATGCTTAACCACTCTGCAAAATTCCAGTCTTATTGATTGAGTTATAGAGACTATAATCCAAAAAAATACATTTATCACTCTTTTGTAAAGGTCAATCAAAAAATGGAGATCCTAGCATTTGTGTCTTTGTAATATCTTGTCTCATATTTCCAGTTTCATTTTTTTTTGATTTTGCAAATTAGAAGATTGTAGGACTTATTTTCAGATAATTAATGGTAAGAGGTAACAATATTTAGCTCTATTTTCTATTTTGTTTTGAAAATAGCATGTTACCATTTCTGCTTGTGAGAGCTAACCATAAATAGGTTTACCAAATTCTCTTGACACTAACTATACAACTGTTCATACTAACTAGTAAGCTACGATGGTATGTCATTTCGCCTGAGGTGCACTCTGGTCAGCCTGTGTTCAGTAAGCTCTCAATAATGACAATAAAAAACACTTTGCCCAAATCCTGTGCCAATAATATCTCTGAACATGACTGATTTCTTAAGACATAATTAAACTTTGCACAACTATTGTACTCACAGTAAGGCACATAATTAGCTAAATAATCATTCAACTACAGAAAATATTGTGGTAATCAGTGGCGGATCTAGACCTTGAGCTAAGGGTTGGGGGTTGCTTGCCCTGCCGGCTTTTTCTCCTGCGGTAAAGTAGTTTTGAGGTAAATGCAAGCATTGTGATGGGTTCTTTCTTTGTTGGGATTTTGCTATGCCAACCATTTCTTTGGAACCGGTCATAAGCTGTGTCATTTTTGTTTTTGAAAAGCCACAAATTCAGGAAAAAACCATGGCCCGAGTACCATATGACAAACTACTTTCTAACTAAGCTTGCCAAAGCCATACTGAGGAATATTGCACCTTGGTCATTTTTGTATGGACCTCGCTGCGCTCCATCTTTAGTTCCACAATGTTCAACCAATATTCCCCAGTATGGCCCTCCAGCTCGGTTAGTAAGAGCTTAATTTTTCCAAGTGGTTACTTGAATTTTGACTTGCCTTTTAGGTCCTTCAACACACACCATGAGTCGTGAAAATACTCACCAGAATATAAATTAAATGTAAAAAAAACCATGGCTTATAACCTTTTCCATGGAAATGGCTTGTATGGCTCTGAACAAGAAAGCACCAATCAAAACACTTGGATTTACCTAAAGACTATAGGTTATAGGAGAGACCAATCAAAAACAGAGGGAAAATGTTTGTTACATTAACATCAGCTATGTGTCTGGGACATCTGAAGAATTTTTTACCTCGTTCAAATCAAAAAAGTCGTCTGTGATGTCCTGTAAAAACAATTCTTCCAATTCTTCGAGTGAGTCGCCGATCTGAACACTTGCCGCCATTTTGAAAAGGCTTTTTAGTAGACCCCAGTCTACTGCATCACACATTTTTGCTCGGACCCGCACGTTTCACCGCCCGGTCTCTTTCCGCCCTGATGGTGCTCCACGCGCCGTCGCGGACTGGTGCAAGAAAGCATGTGAGGTGGAAAACGGTTTTGACTGCTAAGGCACAAGTACTGGGTGAAGTCAGGATACGATGAGGCATATTCCAGGGTGATATATTATTTCCTCTCCTGTTTGTTATCTGCCTAATACCGCTATCGCTAATCCTGCGGAAAGCGAACGTAAAATACAGTAGTATGGATGGAAAGCTAAACTATTCTAGATTTGTGCTATGCAAAAAGCCGCACGAAAAATGACCTATTAGACGAGAAATAACATTTTTTCCAAAAGCGTCGTAAATGGTCATTTTTCGTAAAATAGGAAACGGGGGACCAAGGGAAAATTTGCAAAAATAGCCGATTTTTTGGTCGAACTTTGGAAGGCTAAAGAAATAGGAAATACAAGTTGCCTGATGGCCTAATTAGTATGGATTGAAAGCTAGACTATCCTAGATTTATGCTATGAAAAGAACCGCATGAAAAAAGACCTATTAGACGAGAAATAACATTAAATCCAAGCAAAGCTATAGCAATGGCCATCTGCCCTATCATTGCTCATTTTAGTACTTACGCGCGCGCTCGATGCATGACGTGGCATGTGAATTTGCGTGCGCTGCAAGGATGCGCTGTAGCTCCACTCGCGCGTGCACTCGAATGGGCTAGTGCCGCATGCGTAAATGCTGATCTTGTAACCCTCTCATCTTTCCTGATTTTGCAAATTTACTCGTTTATATCTCTGCTTCAGGACGGTGAATTTTTTTTTTCATTTCTCGCATGTTAGCTTAGATTAATTTAAAGTGTTTGTCTTTCAAATTTAAAAAAATTCTGTGGGTGAAAAAAACAATTCGAGAGACATTTAAAAAAAGCTGACTTTTCTGAAAAACTGACCTACAGATTCTGTTGAATTTTAAATATCTTAGAGATTCTAACATTATCTGGTAATGCTGAATGGGAAGATTTCACCGTCCCGTTTTTTTTTCAAAAAAGAAAATATATCTTGATTTAAAGGCTCAAAGAAATGCCCTAATCTATGTGAGAAATCTACGATGAGTACTTAATAACCTGGCCAAATTTCGTCTTGATATGATTACCCTAACTGTATCTAAGGACAAGATATGTTTATAATTTTGAAAACAAGAGAAACTATTTCGAGCCACCTTAAGACGATTTTGCCAATATTCTGTAATTTGTCATTTTTTCTAAATATATTTGATTAGCTCTGACAGATCTGATAGAAAATGTGTGTGCTTAGAACTGAGCAAATTTTCAAAGAAATTTCCCGAAGGGAACTCGAGAAAATTAGGAGTTAATTTCGCAGATTTGCTCACGCTGACGTCAAAAAGATTTGAAAACCACGCGCGATTCAGGCGTTACGCACCACACTGGTGCTCAGCTTCCGTGCGGCCATAAAACTTTTAGGGAGCCTCCATTTATTGTCACCCACAAAGTATTGGTTTGTAATTGTTATACTCATTACCCCCCTTCAATAATTTGTGGGTTACAGTTGTCATTCGTTACAGTACAATAATTTGTGGGTGACAATAGGCCTTATTCATGATTACGAAATATGCTCAAAATTCACCACCAAGCCTGGTTAAACAAAATTATTTTCATTATCTCGACATGGATTACTATCCACAGGTGGGTTTTCTTTACAAGTTTGCTCTTTGAAATTAGGTAGTCAGGCGTTATCGCCCATAAGGACTGTTGTTCCTCACTATGATCGAATAATGTATGTATTTTCTATTGGTATAAAAGTATTAAGAAAAAGGATAATGGTTGCGGCTTTAACACTCAGTCTAGCGTTAAATCAAGTTCTATTGTCCAGTGTTCCCCTAGGGATTCAACACCAGTGAGTTGACACTAGAGTACTGTCAACACTGGTGTTACAAAGTGTTTCTCTCAAGTGTGACCGCAGCAAAAGTATGGGTGGTTTTCACGTTGCGTCATCGCAGCAATGTTGGTGGACAAGAAGAAAAGTTCTCTCATTAGCTCCTTTTGTTCGTCTACCAGCAATTCTACATTGCAACATTGTTATTTGTGTCCCTAGAGATTGTTTGCTAACAACTCATAGATAATTGCCTATTTATAAGGAGTTTTACAGAGCATTCATTTTCTCTATCGCAAAGTAGTCTACGAGTTACGCCCTGAGTTGTTTAAAGCTTATTTCGAATCCGTTGGTGATGTCCGACACGAATAGCCGACACAAGAAGATAACGCGGTGAGTTTGCGACTTCTGAAAAGCATACGTTGGTTCAGCAAGTTTTGGGCTTTTTAAGTATTAATGTCAACTCAACTTGATCCTCAGGGAAAGAAACTCCAGGCAAAACAGGCGCTTGACACAGACACGGTCCAACTGAATACAAAGGAAATCAAAATCAATTTAAGCTCAACGCATAGCTCGAAAACATATTGGACCAGATACAAGCATCGAACTGAAGAAACCAAGAGCAGCAGCAGCAACATTTTCTCTGTCGTTACTGAGGACAAAAAAGCTCCTCTACAAGCGGAAGCAAAGATCGTCGATTGGTACAAAGACGTCGAAGACTGCGAATCATAACGTCGGAGTTTGCGTCAACGAACAACAGGCAACAGAAGCGGCCAGCAATGAAAGAAATTGGGCAAAAGACTTCAAACGTGTCGATGAGAAACGGCAAAAGTCCTCTCACGCCTATCTCTGATGATCATATTTTCTGTGGTAAGTCTCAGTAACTTGCTTTAACATGTATAGCGATAGTTGGATTTCTCGTGCTACTCTACAATAGTATCGATCTATTCTAAATGCATTTTGTTGTCTAATTAATAGGAAACAAAAAGTGTAAAACGTACGTTCGCTTCAACGACGTGAATTAGAACGTAAAAATAATTTGGTTTCTATTTTCCCTGAGTGATGACTTGTAATGACCTGTAATAAGAGCATGCACGCACAGTAGTGAACAAAATGTTGCAGGCTCAGAACATCTGAACATAAGGTCGATGGCCGTGGGACTGACTGTGGTCGATATAGCTCCTGCTTTATCCCCGGCTTTATCCCAACCAAACTGATGGGAAACAAAGTTGATCCAGCTTTTTCATCTGATGTCACATAAAAAGGAATGACTTTAGAAACATGTGAAAGCAAAATACAAAATCAGTTTCTCGCTATGCGTCATCAGACGAGTTAATTCCTCAATGCTTGGACTGAAAACGTCTAGATGCACAGGGAGGGGGGTGGAGGGGAGTTTAATATCGGATAGCAGCGGACATTGGATATTTGCTCATATCAATACCTCTTTAGTGGCACTGAAGAACAATTAGATGAAAAAGGCATGCAACTGAATCTCTCTTTGAAATAAATCACGCACGATCTCAAGAAAAGACACATACATCGTAAACTTCATGTATCGTAGACTTCAGGACATAGCTATATTAATGTTCAAAGTTAAGCAGGGCACCTGTCCAATATATAGCTAATGTATTTAAGCAATATGATGGAGACTATAGTTTAAGAAATGCTGACTTTGTAATTCCACGTTTTAAAACAGTGACGTATTAAGTGACGTACGGCAAGCATTCCATCGTGCAGACTCAGCTAAGAGTGTAAAGGCTGAATGTAACTTCAATAATTTTACGAATTATACAAGAAAATTGAATTTATCTTCAATTATGACTGAACTGACCTGTGGGTCGGACTGTTTTTATGCAATTCTTTACATTATCCTCTCAGTAGTTTAAGTCATTTTGGCAAGATTTCCGCAAAGGTCCCTACTTCATTATGCATGCACTCCTTTGTTTCAAGAAAACAATAGCGAAAACAATAGACGTCCTTTGGGACTGTGGCGCTTTGTTCTTTCTTTTTAGAGGTTTTTTTTCCTAAGTCTATATGGACTTAAAAAAAAGTCAGTCTAACTTCTGTCTGAAATGCGGAAAATCGAACAGTTTTTCCTGCAATTTCGGCACTTTTCCTGCAATTTTACCCATTTCTCAGTTTTAGAATGAGCGCAAGAAGTGGAGTTTCAAGCAATCGTTGTAATAGGGTTCAGATTCGCAAACATAACAAACAAACCAAATAAAAGTACTATCATAAGAAATATAATGGCTACCTGCTCTTTTTATCGTGAAATTGTTCTTCCTGTCTGCTTAAAAATTCGCCGAAACACTGCAAAGTGTATATTTTCTTCCTTTCCTGTATTTAGGATCACGAACGGTGCATTTAGAGGGATTTTGCGATTTATCGCTCTTTGTAGAGATCGGCAATATGCTCAATGATACTTCCAAGTAAATAACTTTGGTAGAGATCCATTGAATGTTCCCCCTACGAGGCATACTTCGTTTCACTCCCCATCATGTCTTTTCAATGCCCTGCTGTGGGCTCGTTTGTCTGGGTCGACGAAGTTTAGGCGATGGTTAACTGCGGTGAGATGATGTTAGCCCTTGTCTTGTAGGCAGTTGTAAACTTTCCGGCCACAGGTAGCTAGGGCTAATATTTTTTCCAGGAAAGTTTACCGTCAGAAAATTAATATGTGTTCTGGCGGATTGAAGGCTATCCATTGCAGTTTTTTCTTGAGCATCGCGAAACAGATCCATCTCCCGATGCGGCACTTTGTCTTTGCCAACTGACTGCGTTTTCACACAGGTTTTGGACACAGAAGACGAAAGTAAATTGTTTTCTTTGCACCACTCTATGCACAACTCTGGAAAGGCTATAAAGCAGGGACAATTTCCAAATGATCAAATCTCCCATTGATGTGACCCTTTTACTTCGGTAGCCATCTTGATTATTACGAAGACACAAGTTTGCTTCAAAAGAAGGGAAATATGAAACGATTTTAATTGCAATGAACTCGTGCATGAAAGTTTCCCATGAAAGATGCACCAATCAGACTTTAAGCGTCGTATACTCTTCCACGCAGCGAACTTATAAGTGTGCCGCACGCACGGGGCATGAAGGAAAAGCAGGTCACAGTTCACAGCAATACTGGAAAACCTAAAACTATCACAGGGACTAACCTTAAGCCTAAACAGTGCCTTTAGTCGTGATTAGGGTTACGGTTAGCATTATTAAAGGGATGGGTTGTTTCAAGAGTAGTAAAACAGGGATCTCTTAACGGTAACCTACAAGTGTAAGTTCGATTGTAGGTGCTCGGCGCTGCACGTGTATATAATTACGTATCATTGTTATGTAAATAGTCAGCCAGAATTCAAAATAAATATCATTTTCAAGGTGTGAATTAGCAACTTGACACGTTAGTTCAGTGGTAAAGAACAGGGACAAGAGTTCAAGGCAAGCTGCGAGTGACATATCATGAGATAAAATGGCAGAAAAAGCCGAGCGGGATCTGGAAATAAGAACAAGACGAAGGGATAGAAAGTGGAAAGCTGGGACAAAAACGAGTAACGGTGTGGGCGGTGAAGGGAAAGAAGAGAGAGAGGGAGGGAGAGAAAAAATGAGATCCGTTTTTATTCATCCCGTAAGTGCAAATTACCCATGTATATATTCGGTTCTCTTGGGCATACGTATTGTTCTACAAAACAATAGCGCTAATGAATAATTAATTTATTCTGCATGCATAATGAGGTAGGGACCTGTACGGAAATCATTCCGTCATTTTAATAGCAGTTTTAGTCAGTTTATAATTGGGGTATTTTAAGAAAAGTTGTATATGCTTAATATTATTTATATAATATTTTGTTGTGTCAGCAATTAGTATTCTATGTTAAAGTATTTGACATTTCAATAAAGTTATTATTATACATTAGCATAAATACACAGGTGATTATACAAAATCGCGCGCTCTAATTGGCTCGCTATCTCGGATTATCAGCCGATAATCACCTCGACGGACAGAATGCCTGCCAGTAGTCCTTTTGCCACTGTAAGTGAAGATGATTTGGCGTTGAAATGTTTTGTTTTTCTCTTTTTTGAAATAATCACCTGTGTATTTATACTAAAACAATTATTCGCCTCAGGCTCAGTGATTATCGGTGAATATTCACCTTGACTTCGTCTCGGTGAATATTCACCGATAATCACTAAGCCTTCGGCGAATAATTGTTAATTCGCTTGATTACGAAGCCCCGGATAGGACCCATCAAGAATTTGAAAAGATTAGTAAGACGGCTGATCACTCATCCAAAACGGCTTTTTCAGTAGTCCTTAAACTTCAATAATCATTTAAGACTATCAACATTTTATTATTATAAGACAGATTTACCATATTTGTTACCCACAACTAGCATAGCTGTTTAAAGTAGGCAACAATAAACCATAATAGAAAAGGCTCAAAGAAAGCAATAATCAACAACAACAACAACAACAACAGCGTCTGCCATGAAAAACATTTTCAAAATAAGAAACTATTACAAAATAAGTAAACGTAAATTATCACAAAAATGAAGTAGATCAATTTAATCTGAATCTGGAAATAAAGAAAGGAAAGAAGATTAACTGGTGCACTCTACCAGCATAAACCTCCTCAGTCTCCAAAAAAAAGCCTTCAGAAGTCATCAAGTGGTATGTCCATTTCGTTTGAAAGAGGTTTTCTTTAGTCTCGTAGTTTAGGATGCATCGTATTCCAAATTCTCGGACCAGTTCTAGAAAAGGAGAACAGTTGTTGACGAATTCTAGATCTCTGAACGTAAAGCTTTAATTTAGACACGATGACGAAGCGTGAAGCTTGTGTGGTCGTGTGAAGAAAAATACAGATTAAAGTAACACAAATAAATTGGAAGAAAATACGTACAATCTGAAACATTGTACTGAATTACTTAAGTTAAAAATAGGATGAAGATACGCACCCTATTCGATTTTCCGAAAGTTGAACAATTTAAGTGTCTGAATGAAATGAATGTATATATTTGAATTGCGGTTTATAGATGAAAGGTAGGGGTGATCCTTGCGGCTTATCTGGACGATTTTATTAAGGAATTTTGTTTTTCTCTTATCTATCATTGAAGCCACCTGAATTTTCCAAGGTGACTATAAGAGACAATTCGTTTTAATTGTCAAGATAAGTGAGAGGATCTCTTCTCACTTTCACTCTTAAAAGTGTCCGTTTTTGCCAAGTGTTAGTGAAAAACATAGTAGCATTGCTCCGGCTGTTGGAATTAAAAAGTGCCTTGTGTCCATGTGAAAGGGTGTTCATAAGGCTGGCCCTCTGTACGCAAGAGGCACTGCCGCTTCGATTCTTAAACATCAACTTAATTAATAACAATTATAATTACTTTCAAGGGTGTTGCAATTGGATTTCGAAAGCACGGTTTCAGAAAGCATGTCTTTTGGTAAGCTGTAAATTGTTTTTGCCGTTCTGCATTATCTTCCAAGTGATAGGCGAATCCTGACTGTTACAGCCTCCCCAAACCACAAGTGAGTAGTTAATAGATAGTAGGATTAATTTGAAATGTAAGGCTGCCAGAAAGTCCGTTGGTAGAAACTTCGAGGCTTTGAGAAGATTCAGTTTATTGACCACAGTTTTCTTAACGTCGCAAATGTGTTGCCCCCAGTGGAACGTTGAGTAAATTTGTTACCCCTAAAAGTTTGCTCTCTTATCAACCCAGACAATGGGTCTGCCCTCTAGCCAATAGAAGGAAGCATGATTTCGCATTTTCGTGGGTGTGGTGTAAGATGATTCTCAGTGCGCCACTTGTAACGCTCGTTTAAGACACTACAGACCTTATTCATAAATAAGTCTGTTTACGAGCCAAGTGGCCCATCAGAGCCGGAGCTTATCTCGGTTTCTGTGGCATTTATTCATAAATGGCACCTGTTTATTCTTTTGCTAATGTGCAAATTAGCCTACCAATTCACTGAAGGGTATCGACTGTACTGCACTATTTTTAAGGGCCTGTTTATACAAGAGGGAGGATAAGCCTGGTGCTCGGATTACCCAAGCACTCACACGTTTCTTTTTTTTTTCTCAAGCGGCGTGTTTATAAGGCAGATAGGGTTACCCTAGCACCTTATCTGAGAGCAAGGATTTCCCTTAACTTGTACAAGGGTACAAACCCGGGCTATCCTTTTTACCCTCCTCCGTGGGTTACCCTTGCAACAGAGTTACTCTACCTGCTTGTAAGTGACACCTAAAGATGTAAACTGCCTTTTGTAATTTAGGAAGGTTTTTGAACCAAAGCGGACCT